>NW_021834340.1:0-2500 GCF_006345805.1 Octopus sinensis
ACACCACACAAACACAACACGCACACACAATACACACACACACACACACAACACACACATATTATACGACGGGCTTCTTCCAGTTTCCCTCTACCAAATCCACTCACAAGGCTTTAGTCGGCCCGAGGCTATAGTAGAAGACACTTGCTCCAGGCGCCATGCAGTGAGACAGAATCTAGAACCATGTGGCTGGTATGCAAGCTACTAACCACACTAGAAAAGCGCAGTCTCAAACAATATCGTTTTTATTTTCTTTATATCAATTTTTCCTCCTTAATTTTTTTTGGTTTCTTCAGGAAACTTAAACAATGATTATACCCACCCTTCCGTCATAATTACTGGCAAAGACTTTCTTAATTAAGATCATCGTACTTGCCACGCCACAAATTAATTATATTCGTAAATTCTTCAAAAAATATTGTTTCTATTCTACTTTGACGGCGGCGAGGTTAAAAGATGGCACTTCATTTTTAGCAATGTAATTAATTTGTAAAAATAGTTCATAATTACTTTTAAAACAGGCAGAAATCAGCAATAATTAATAGACAATGAAATAAAAGATTTTATCTATTCAGATTGTAAATATAAATTGTAAAAGAATGACACATTAATATTGATAAGTATATGTTTTCGTAAACATTGTTATCAACAGATGATACATATATATTGATATGTAAATCGCTCACATTGTCATTTCACTGGTGTTTATGATTTAGCTGGGCATGTATGAGTATATATAGCTGCGTACACAGAGATGTGTTTATGCTTGTGTATATATAATAGATAGATAGACAGATAGATAGATAGATTTATAGATAGACAACGAGATAGACTCAAAGATGCATATATATTATATATATATATATATATATATATATATACACATATACATAAAAAGGAGTATATATAAATATAAACATACAAGAGAATACATACATACATACGTACATACATACATACATACGTACATACATACATACGTACATACATAAATACATAGACCTTTACCAACGAAAACGAGGAAATAGGTAGTTACATAAAGGCATAGACCAGGCAAAATGCCTATTTAACTTTTAATCAAAGAAATTAAGAAGGCAAGAGAGAACTACGTATTTTTAGCCAATATGTTGTTCTTAAAATATACGTAAAGTCCTTCAATGTGAGAAGCATATGGAAAAGGTTAAAGCATATTGCACAGACAGCATCTGGAATGCAGTTATATAGATGGATATCTGCATATTTACAGCACACTCACACATACAGGCACACAAAGACACACACACACGTGTATGAACATATGTATGGCTATATATATGTGTATATATATATATAAATATTTTATATATATATATATATATATATACATATATATATATATATGAATATGTATATGAATATATATGAATATATAAACATACACACCTAAGCATAACTATAAACATATATGCATAGACATGCACATATATAATTAATGCATGTAAATATATGCAAAGATACACGTCCATATAGAAGCACCCACACATATTTATATATATACACACATTATATATATATATGTATATAAATATATTACATATATATATATAGATATATAGATATCTACATATATATGCATATATTTATATATGTATATATATATATATCTACATACATACATATATATATGCATATACTTATATATGCATATATATGTATATATGAATACATATGCATATATGCATACATACACACACATAACTATACATACACATATGTGCGTAGGTGTGCATATGTATGCATTTAGAGACAGGGAGAGACAGATAAATACACTGACACAGTTATTTTGATAGCTGCATATGCCTGCATGTTTAGTTAAACATATCTGTACCCTTATAAACATATGTGAACATTCATACATAATCAAATGCTCGTTTTTCAAATGCACATTTAATTAAAGAAAGCATTAAAACATGTGTATGTAAATCCATACGTTTCTCTATAATAAATAATATACAACTAATAAATTTACTGCGGAATGGTTAAAACAAATATATCGACGTTGGGAATGAATCAAATGGTGAAATGAATAGGAAATAATAAACAAATAATACCAACAAAGTAATAAAAAAAAAAAAATATAAAATCTAAAATAATGAAAAGAAAAAAACTAATAGTCATGTGGTACGCTATATCTGTTTTGTAGGACATAAATCGTGGAAGAAGTTAATGCCAATAATAATTCATATTTGTAATTAAATTGCACATATTTAATTATTATTAATTTTTTTATATTTATAATGATAATTGATAAATTATCATTTTCGCTATTCCAAGAAAGTGTGCGTTTGTGTGTGCATATGAGTTATGCATGCATATTTATGCGTGTATATATATATACATATATATATATATATATATGTGTGTGTGTGTGTGTGTGTGTGCGTGTGTGTGTGTGTGTGTGTGCATGTATGTATATATAAATATATATATAAACATATATATATATATACACACATATATA
>NW_021834340.1:5000-10000 GCF_006345805.1 Octopus sinensis
ACGGCTGAGCCAAAAGAACCAAATAGTAATTTGAAACAAATTGCTTACCTATGCACTTGTAAATTAAAGAGTCTTGTTTTCGTTTGTTTTTAATAGATGTGATCCAACAGCTTGTTGTGCACTCCCACTTCAAACCTAATACTAAAAGAATTGCCCCCACCACGAATGGTGAAGAGTCTTCCTTCTGCCTGTTGTTAATTTCCTTCATTCAAAGCAAATTTCTCCCACTCTACAACTCTCTCTCTCTCGCTCTCCACGTTTCTTCATGCGTATTATCACGTTAAATGTGAAACCGTTAATTTCATATTCAATAGAATCTATTTCTATCACCAATCGAAACTAGATTTCAGAAGTCAATACCCCAGGATCTAACCACGCGTTACTCTCACCCACAATTCTTGTACAAAACACAGACACACACACACACATACACACACACACACACACACACACACAGATACAGACACGCACACACACACACAAACATTAAAATTCGTATGTAGTTATGGTAAAAACCACATATTTCGTAGCAGCGTTAGAAATGACCGTGCCATGCTCACTTGAATTTTGACATCCAACAGACTTCCTCATAATAACCGCTGACTTATATGGGAGGGTGCAGAATCGAGTCTAGACAGTCAGAACTATAGAGAAATAGGGATGTCAGACAAATCCCATAGGACATTCAGGACTGGAATGGGTAATCAAAAGCAAGGAACGATATCTAATTTTCCTATATCGGAATCTTCGTATAATACGGTTTGTCGTTCGGGGAACCATATTATATAAATATTCCTGACTTTGGTATCTCTGTTCGGAGGAACCGTGTTAATTCTACGTATCGGTTTGGTATGGAGAATTTTAGCCTAAATGTTTAGTGACATGTAATGTAGTAGTTGCTGTACTCATAACACAGTTTGCTGTTTTATCAGGAAACGGGAAAATCCCTGATTCCGATCAATAGATTCAATATAATAATGAAACAACGTTGGAATGAACAGTACGATATATTGCATTATCTCGTTCCTTGCAGAACTGACCGAATTATCGCGGAAACGAAAAGGAAGGGGAGGAAGAAAGCGAAAATAGGAAAAAGCGTGGAGCACAGCGATAGAGGGTGAATGAGTTGGGAGTGAAACAGAGAGAAAAAAATATGGTGAAAGAGAGGACGAAAAAGAAAGAGCGGGAAAAAAGGAGAAAGTTATGAGGGAGAGTTTTAAGGATAATGAGAAGAAATTTAGCAAAATGTGTTCGGTAAAGTGAGAGGAAGTCTATCTATCTGTCTGTCTTTCTGTCTATCTATCTGTCTGTCTGTCTATCTTGCTATCTACCTATCTATCTACCTACCTACCTACCTACCTATCTATTTACCTATCTATCTATCTATCTATCTATCTAGCTGCCTATATGTCTGTCTATCTATCTATCGATCTATCTATTTACCTATCTATCTATCTATCTATTAGCGTATGTGTATGAATACTCTATTTATTTATTTTTATTTTTATTTATTTTTTGTTCTTTTCTTCCCTATTACGATCCCTCTTGATCGAAAACCTACGTCACCACCCCCTTTTTTTGTTTCTTTTGTTTTGTTTTTTTCATCCCCCAAAAGAAAAGCTCTACCTTGTAACTTGTCCCATCTGTGTGCAGCCCTGTGTGGCCAATAAAGAAACTTATCTATCTATCTATCTATCTATTTTTTTCCGATCCCTTTTGATCGGAATTTTACATTTGTTTCCTTTTCCATCTTCGAAAAGAAGAGCTCTACATTTGTATTTGTCCCCTCTGTGTTCAGCTCTGTGTGGCCAATAAAGAAAGTTATCTATCTATCTATCTGTCTGTCTGTCTATCTATCTAGCTATCTATCTACCTTTCTACCTATCTGCCTGTCTATCGATCTATCTATTAGCGTATGTGTATGAATTCTCGAATCAAAAATCATGTAGCACAGAAACAAACTCAATACGAGTCCATGGTGACAGTCCAACAAATAGTTGTATTCCATATATTTAATAGTATACACACACGCAAACATATGCGTACATATTTAATTCTTTATTGCCCACAAGGGGCTAAACATAGAGGGGACAAACAAGGACAGACAAAGGGACTAAGTCGATTACATTGACCCCAGTGCGTAACTGGTACTTATTTAATCGACCTCGAGAGGATGAAAGGCAAACTCAACCAAGTCGGAATCTGAACTCAGAACGTAGCGGCAGACGAACAAATTGATACGCGCGCGCGCGCACACACAATATGAATATATATATATATATATATATATATATATATATATATCGGCGCAGGAGTGGCTGTGTGGTAAGTAGCTTGCTAACCAACCACATGGTTCCGGGTTCAGTCCCACTGCATGGCATCTTGGGCAAGTGTCTTCTGCCATAGCCCCGGGCCGACCAATGGCTTGTGAGTGGATTTGGTAGACGGAAACTGAAAAGAAGCCTGTCGTATATATGTATATATATGTGTGTGTGTTTGTGTGTCTGTGGTTGTCCCCCTAGCATTGCTTGACAACTGATGCTGGTGTGTTTACGTCCCCGTAACTTACCGGTTCGGCAAAAGAGACCGATAGTATAAGTACTGGGCTTACAAAGAATAAGTCCCGGGGTCGATTTGCTCGACTAAAGGCGGTGCTCCGGCATGGCCGCAGTCAAATGACTGAAACAAGTAAAAGAGTAAAAAGTAAAGAGTATATATATATATATATATATATATATATATATATGGCGGTGCCCCAGCATGGCCACAGCTCATAAGCTGAAACTAGAATCAATCAATCAATCAATCATATAAGGTTAATCCAAACGAGAAAACAGAAAAAACAATAACACAAGGAGGTGGAACAATTAAAGTATTATTATTAGGCGCTCAGGAAAATGGTATGACGTTTCGAGCGGAGCTCTTCGTCGGAAACATAAGAGAAAGAAAGATCCCGAGGCGGGCGGACGGAGGGGAAAAAAACGCGACTGGTTTTCACGTGGTAAACATATATATATATGTATTAAAAACTGTTTTAGTATTGTTCGTACGAGAGTAATTTTGTTCCTCCATGTAGGTAAGGAAGGATTGCATCTAACTGAACTCTAACTGCCCGTTTCCGTCGATTTATATTGAAGCTCATAAGCTGAAAACTATTTTGCTGACGTCATAAAAAGTTTAATTCTTCTGTAAGGCGCTGGATTTCGAAGGAGATAAAATTATAATTAAACAATATACATAGAGAAATTCGAAAGATTGCTTTACTCCAATGATACAACGCTCGTTATATTTAGAGATGTGGGATCGTGTACCAACGGCAGCTATCGACTTTTCTCTCCAAAGGGGGTATTTAAATCAATATTTACACGCTATAATTAACAACGTTAACTACTTCGAGAGCATATAGTATTAATTTTAAGGCTATAGAAGTATTCGTCACTTACCACGCTGGCTGAAGAAGCGGATACTCGCAAAAACTTCTTATCTTGGAATATTGCCGTAAAGCAAATATCCGCATATTTCTTTCTTTCTTCCTTTATTATTATCATTATTATTATTATTATTATTATTATTATTTTATGATTACTATTATTATTATTATTATGATTACTATTATTATTATTATTATGATTACTATTATTATTATTATTATTACTATTATTATTATGATTACTATTATTATTATTATTATTATGATTACTATTATTATTATTATGATTACTATTATTATTATTATTATTATGATTACTATTATTATTATTATTATTATTATTATTATTATTATCATTATGTTTTTTCCTTCTTTCTTCAAATTGTCTTCCGTTTCTCGCCGAATGTTTTCTATACACCTAGGGCGGAGAAGCTCATTGTATGCATTCCCAGATTACACACGCAAATTCACAGATAAAATATGTATTTAAAAAATTATTATTATTATTATTATTAGGTTGTCCGGAATGTTCTGAGAGTTTTTAAGCTAAATCTTTTAACGCTTCATTGAACCCACCTGAAACGTAACACAGTTAAAACTTTGGCATTCCTGACTAAAAATAAATTTATCTTTCATTCCGGTTACACTTTATTGACATTCGAAATGAATAACCAAAAATTCTGTGTTCGTGTTGTAATGCTTTTCCTTTTTGAAAAAGTAGAAAATGCTGCAAAGTCTTTTAAAAACATTTGCCATTTTATGGTGATGATGTTATAGGTAAATCAACTGTTAGAAAGTGGTTTTCAAAATTTAAAGGTAGAGAGTTTAGCTTGGAAGATGACAGTCGCAGTCGAAAACATTCAGAATTGGATGAAGAGGTTTTGAAGGCAAAAAACGAAGAAAACTCAAGTATCACGATTAGAGAAGTTGCAGAGGAATTGGGAGTTTCTAAAAGTACGGCTCGTGAACACTTGGTGAACCTAGGATACACTTCTTGCTATTAAAGTACGAGTCCCTCACAAACTCTCAGAAAAAAAATTGCCTGGACAGTATTCCGTTTGTGATATGCTTTTGAAACGGAATAAAAGTATGTCTTTTTCGAAACAATTTGTGACTGGAGATGAAATATGGATTCTGTATGAAAATGTAGTGCGAAAAAGATCTTGGAATTTGCGTAATGATCCCCCAAAACAGCAACCAAAGACGAATACCCATGCCAAAAAGCTATACTTCGTGTTTGGTGGAATCAGGCATTATTTATTATGAGCTTCCTTGCAAAACCAGACCCTTAATTCTGATGTGTACTGTTGTCAGCTGGCTAATTTGAACCAAAAAAAATCAAAGAATTGAAGCTGGAAATTGCCAACAGGAATGGGGTAGTGTTCCAACATGACAATGCCCGACCACATGCGTTTTTGGCTACTTGAACAAAGTTACATGAACTTGGCTGGAATCTCTTACCCCATCCACTATATTCTCCTGATATTACACTATCCGTCTACCACTTGTTTTTGTCGCTACAGTGCTCATAGCAAGGAAAAACATCGATTTAGATAAAGTTAAAATGCAT
>NW_021834340.1:15000-17500 GCF_006345805.1 Octopus sinensis
ATAAGTACTGGGTTTACAAAGAATAAGTCCCGGGGTCGATTTGCTCGACTAAAGGCGGTGCTCCAGCATGGCCGCAGTCAAATGACTGAAACAAGTAAAAGAGTAAAGAGTAAAGAGTAAAAGATATATATATATATATATATATATATATAAAGTTAATCCAAACATGAAAACACAAAGAGAAAGCACAACAACGCGAAGACGTGGAACAAATATAGTATTATTGGACGCTCAGGAAGGAAGGGAAGAAGGAGGGTTTTACGTGTCGAGCGGAGCTCTTCGTCAGAAACATAGGAAAAGGAAAGATCCAGAGAAGGGAAGACGGAAGAAAAAAAATCGCCAACGGTACACACGCGGTCCGCTATATACGACTTTCGTTTTTCTGACTATAATACCATAAATTTTACCCCTGATGATTCGTTGTGGTTATGTTTCCAATACGTTTCAATGTTCCAAACAACTGCAATTGTGGAACGTACGTAAGAACAAATGATATAAATTTTATCCTAATTTCTCCTACATTTGCTTTGTGTATAATAACCGGTAATGCTACAAATTATAGTAATTGATGAAGCACTATACTGATGCGTACTCGATGATAATAATTAACGTCGAGCTCTAAACGTAACAGTAAAAGTCGCATATCTATTTGGAAACATGAATTACTATGTATGTACGTACAGGCACTCCGTCGCTTACGACGATGTGGGTTCCAGTTGATCCGAATAACGGAACAACTTCCTCGTGAGATAAACGTGCAAGTGACTGAGCACTCCACAGAGACCTGTACCCCTTTACATACTTATCAGGGAGATTCAGCGTGACACAGAGTGTGACAAGGCTGGTCACTTGAAATACCAATCCTACTAATTTTTACCAGTCGATTGGACCGTGAAATAAAGTACTTTTCTGACGGACAAAATGCACCACCGGGAATCGAACTCGCGACCCTACGATCCCTAATCACTAAGCCACGCGCTCTCACATTTGTATGTACGTATGTATTAACGTACGTATATATATATATATATATATATATATATATGGCGAAATGCTTATCGGTATTTCGTCTATCTTTATGTTCTGAGTTTAAATTCCATCGAGGTGGAGTTTGCCTTTCATCCTTTCGGGGTCGATACATTAAGTACGAATTGTGTACTGGAGTCGATGTAATCGAGAGACGCCCCTCCCCAAAATTTTCGGGCCTTGATCCAAGAGTAGAAAATATATAAATACATATACACAGTTATCGCCAAGCTAACATAGCAGTCCAGAAAACCAGCATTCTTCCTATTTTCCTGGACTGCCATGTTAGGTTGGCGATAAGTATTAATACCCAGTACTGCTGCCGTAGTCTCCTTTAGAGAGGTTTAGAGATTATATATATATATATATATATATATATCGTTAGCCACTACACACATTTTTTTTCTCTCCTTGTTTTTTCTGTGTTCCTTTCTGTAGAAGAGCGTAGGCTCGAGACGTAAAAGACTTTTTCTATTCCTGAGCGTTATACTAATACATCTGTTTGTTTTGTACACCACCTGTCTTCGTCTTTTGTTTGCTTTTTTTCGTAAACTATATATGTGTGGTGTGTGTGTGTGTGTGGTGTGTGTGTGTGTGTGTGTGTGTGTGTGGTGTGTACGACGGGTTTCTTAAGTTACCACGCAATGGAACTGAACACGAAACCATGTGGCTTATACCACACAACCACACCAGACCAAGCTATCACTTGTTTTTATACACTGCTGACCACAATGCACTCTTGGCATTGCAAGCACTACGAAAGGTATAAAGAACGACCCATATATCGGAGAAACTTTTGGCCGTAAAACTCATGGACTTCTAATATCTATCCACCATACGTTTCGTATGCTGGATGTGGAATCATTGATTATAAAGATTCTTTGTATAACACGTTCAATAAACTCCTATTCTGTTCTATACATCAAATTAATCCGTTCAACCCAAACAGCTGGAAGCACACACCTGATTTCCAGGAAATCTGTAGAATCACTGGGTTACTGGTATCATGGAATGTATTGGAGCATATTAGAAAATTGCAACAACAGTCTAGCGGCTCTGATAATGTTAAATACGCTATGCATGTACATGTGTATATCTATGTAGCTATCCATAAATATATATGTATGTATGTATATATGATGTATCTCTCTCTCCTTCTCTTTACATATATATATACTTAGCTTTTGTATCGGCCCAAAAAAATGTGTGTGTGTGTGTCCACGTGTGTGAGTCTATTCTTTTGCTTCTTTCAGTCATTTGACTGTGGCCATACTGGAGCACCGCTTTATATTACATTTCTGTGGCAGATGGTAGAGCTAGAGTTTGAAAAAGAAATGGTGAACGTCATGCAGATGGCTGTGTGGTGGAGAGATTCATCATGGTGTGGGGCGGGATTGCACTCAGCCAGAAGCTTGGACCAGTGGTCTTCCAAAATAGCGGCGAAGGCCGAGGCAATGGAGTGACTGCTGCTCGT
>NW_021834340.1:25000-50691 GCF_006345805.1 Octopus sinensis
CATAACTATCATATTACCTCTACAATACAGCCACCACTATCACCAACATCATCACTTCCATAACCATCTGCGCCACCACCACCATAACCATCATCACAGCCAACACCACCATAACCATCTGCACTTCCACTACCACCACCACAACCACTGCCACCATAACCACTACACCAACACCACTATCACCACCACCACCAAAAACAACAATATCAAAACCACCTTTCAAATCCACACCACCAACTCACCGTAACCACCGTATAACCTCAACTCTAAAACCACTATGTGACCACCACACTACTACAACAATACAACCAAGCTACCACCACCACCACTACTACCAAAAACCACTACCACAACAGTAAAATCACCACCACTTTAACGCAAGACTACTACCGCCATTCTATCCACCCACTACCACAAAATAAACATCACCACTACCACCGCCACCACCACCACTACCACCACCACACTATTTACTCTACATTGTTCTGTAACTCTATTAAGCGTGCAAAATGATCGCTTAAAGAGATAGAACGGATACGGAGTGGTCAGAAATGTAAAAAGATGGCGCGATTAGATGTGGTTGTGACGGATGGAAGGATAGGGGAGGGCTGGCTAGGTGGCTGACTGGCTGGATGGCTGGACGGACGGAGTAAGGGAGAAAGGATGGAAAGGATGAAGGTATGGCCAGCTGACTGGATGGATGGGTAACTGACAAGGGAGGAGGAGCAAGGGGAGATAACAATGGGACTAAACAAAAAAATGGAAGAAAAAGGAAAAAAATTCCATTATGCTGCTGAAACCCTAACAAACTACCACTTTGAATACCACCACCATCACCACTATCACACCACTAAAACCACCACTATCTTCAATACTACTACCATCACCACAACACTAAAACTACCACATTGCAACACCGCAACAAACCAACTCCACCACCACACAACAACCTCCACCAACTCTTCAAACACGACACTACAGTCGCCACATAACAACTGCAACACTGACACTACCAAACGCCATCAACACACTTCTATACTACTACCGCCACATTGACTACCACAAGGCAAAAAAACATCCACGTCACCACTTTGCCATTACATTTACAATATCAAAACACCGTTATACAACTTGCGGACAAAGATGTTTCTATATGGCTGCCGATCTGCTAAAAATAATAGCTAAATCTGCCTCACATCACCCCCCCACACACACTCACATACACACACAAATGTAGGACACTTTGGATAATGTGGTTCTGGATTCCCCATACATATAACAAAAGGAATGGTCATGGCTGGAACGCTTTTGATTATAGCTCTGACTTGGGGCTAAATTGCAAGAACAAAATTAACAACAATATTAGATTTCGGAGATTTTACTTAACCGTATGCTTTGCTATGCTGTAATGTTCTCTAAAATGAAAGTACAAATCAAATAATGGTGTCCTATATGAGCAATGCTTAGGAGAAAAGCGGGATGTCTACGGCTGGAATGTCTTTGGTCATAAGTATTTTTCCACTGAGTTTATCTCAAGTTCAAAAGCAACAATGACAGAAAACACCATGCCTACAAACACAACAGCAACAACATTAGCAATGGTTGAGAGCGAGGCCTCCAGGTGATCACTGGTCCTGCTAGAAATAGAAACTAAATCTACCTCACTTTTCTATTGTCTTAGTAAATGAAAGGGCACGTTAAAATGCATTCCGGTACTGATTATTTCGTCTTTGGCAATGAAGCATAGGGTATCAAATACTAAATTATCTCATGTGTCCTTTTTTAAATTTTTTAATTTGGTTGCTAATCCTGGTTTAAAATACTTCACGGATAAAAGGCCACACCCAAAAGATGACCTGCTAATTCTTGCGTAGACCTTTATTTATCGGTGTCAGAGAGCATGGAAGAAAATCAGCGGCGAATTAGTTAAATCTTTTGAGGATAAGATAAAATACCGTGCAGTATTTTTTTACAGTTCTCAGTGGTCTATGTAAAAATCGTGTAGATTTACAGAATTGTTTGAAAGGAACGAACAGGTTCTTTCAGAAAGATGGCACCAAAAATATCTCTCTGAAGTGGTCTTACAAACCTTTGCTATGACGTCAACTTTGACGGAAACTTTGCTATGACGTCATACCAAGTTGAACAATAGTTCTTTTATATTAATAAAAACGCTTTGTTACCCACGCAAGCTGGCACAAATATCCTAAGATTTTTCTTTTGTCTTTTAATATAACAACATCCCACCAACATCGAAACAAAGCTTCCACTGATTTACGCAAGAGATGGCCAGTATAAAATCAATTTTATATACACATTTAAAACAGATTTAGATTAAAATAGCGGTGTGTATAACATTAATAATATATATTTAAATTTGAATGGCAAATGCTGTAACATTTCGTCTCAGAGAAGCACTTCAAAAGAACTTGTCTATTAAAAAATGCAAACCTGTCGACTTATTCACGAAACGACTTATTGGACGAAATATAGATGAAATCGTGGGCATTATGTCTTTAATGCTACAATGCCTTCAACTGGGCAATGGTCTATTATTTGGTACAGATGTATTTAATTATCCTATCATTCTTTTTTAAGCATACTAATTTAATAAATCAGCTTTTATACAATACTAGCTTAAAAACCACACTCCGTGCGGACTTTTATTCTAGCTCCTGTAGAGGGTTAATTGGACCTAGGCCCCAAACCAGAAGAGAGCAGTAATAATAGAACATTTTGTGCTATCCTACCATCACAGATTTATATTACATAGTATCATATTTGAAAACTTTTGGATTATTATGACATTTAGAGATCACTGTGAAACAGCAGGGTATACTAAATTGTTAGTTTTTGCTATTACGAAGAGATTGTTGCCATTTCCATCTCTAGAACAACCAACATAGAGCTGACCATGGGGAAAGCACTGCTGCATGAGGCGAAGTCCAACAATTTGCGTGATTGTCCTTGATTCTTGTCAATTGTATTATTGTAAGTAATGGAGGTAACTCTTACAAAGGTTTGATATTAAATTCAAAGTTTTGATTACTTTTCTGACACAGAATGTCACATTTATTATTTTCGTTGTAGCTAAGTGGGGTAACTCTTGTAAAGAATTTGAAACTTTTCACGGTCGCCTTACCAGCTAGAAATAGCTGCCCAAGTGCTCTTACATCAGATCCCAATAATGGATGTTCAAGAACCAAATGAAGATCAGATTTTCAATCCCGAGAACATCCTGATTCCAAAAAGATATAATAATGTCTATGTAGAGCAAATGTTGATTGAGATACAGAGGTTCCGGACAGACAGTTTTTCACTTTTATTTATATAGATTATACATCATAATAATCCATTTATAAATACTAGGACAAGCAGAGTGAAGTCTATACTCATAAATCTCATAAATACCGAAACATTTTCATTGTTGTCTCTCGTACTTGCTGCAATAACTAAAACATTAGCCTTTGAGCTAAAGTTGACTTGTCTTCATCATACATATATTTTTCATTGGATTTTGATGGTCACTATATAAGCTAAGTTGAAACGAACATAACTCTAGTCAATGATTCTTGATGCTCAAATTAGGTTTCTTCTACGTTCCGAGTTGGAAACCTGACGAGGTCGATTTTAGTCTTCCGTCATTCTGAGATCGAGGATAAAAGTAAAAACAGCAGAAGTGCTGATGTGGATTGAATCGACTTTGACCTAACCACTATCCCAAATTTAAGATCATCATCAACAAGGAAGGTGGCTGTAGGGTAATCACTGAAACGTTTGCATATCAGAGAATTTTTTTTTACTGTATTTAGTTACTGCTGTTTACGTTCTGAGTTGAAGTCCCAGCAACATCGCATTTAGCCGTATATATTGGGTTGTCCGGAAAGTTCGAGCCGATTTTTAAAGGAAAGAAAAAGGTTAATAAATACTTGCCATTACATTTTTAATCAACCAAATATGGACCATTTTGTTGCACAATGCGTCTCTATCTTTCCTATAACTTGAAAATACCCTCTTCCCACAATTGATGGGTTTTCATAGCAAAGTATTCATCAAGGTATCTTTTTACGTTATCCAAGGAATTGAAATTTTTACCATTAAGACTATTCTGCAGAGACCTGAATAGGTGGAAATCCGAAGGACCAATATCTGGTGAATATGGAGGGAGAGTAACACATCCCAGCCGAGCTGCAGTAATTTTTGTCTGGTTCCTAAAGCATCAAGTGCTGAAAATGAACTTTCTTATCGTCCATTTTAAAGGGTTACAGAATGAACACAGGTTATATGAACATAAACCTTCTTCCACGAAAAGATAGCTTAAGCTGTGCTCTAAATGGAGGTGTAGTCAAATCCTAATTTAGGGACTCAACCATGTTCTAAATAAATTATCTGTCGCTGTTCAGCACAAGACGTAATTTTATCTTGATTATTTCCTGTTTAAGACAATGGAGCGAGATTCGATGAAAAGGACATTGACTGTTATTTGTAGCAGGTCGCATTACCGCACCGATAGGCTCTCATTGACTCTATAAATCAAATAATGAGATCAGTCTCGTGGGCTCCTAACTCCCACTCACCATAGGAGACCCTGTTCCAGTTTCATTAACCATTGCAGAGCAAAGCCCTTGAATATTGAAAGCGTCGGAGAACATGTCAGGGAAAATTTATTTACGACAATGATTCACAACCAAGGTCCATATGGTCCTTAAGGATCCGCATAATATTTTGTTAATAAAAATTATTCTACAGTACTCAAAATAACAATTTTAACAATGTTTCACACAATTCCTAATATCTAAATATAAAAAAAAATAACAAGATTTTTGAAAATATCAAATGGCTATAAGGGTCCACTCGAGTAAAAGAAGAATCAAAGGGGTCCATAGCCAAAATTGGTTGAGAACCGCTGATTTGCGGCTTTTTGTTTTTCATCCTTTCAGAGTCGACAAAATAAAGTACCTGCCAAATACTGCGGCCAATTAAACTGACAAGTGTCCTCACAACCAATTTGTAGCATTATATTCATGTTAAAAATTACGAAGCATTATAGTAGTGTATGTTCCTGCGCCGTACGTCCTGAGTTCAAATCCTATTCAGGTGAAATTAATAATTCCTCTTTCTGGTTTCGACAAATTAAAGTGCCTGCCAAGTACTGGGGTCCGGTATAATTACTAATTTGCTGTATTGTTCCTATGTTAAAAATTAAGAATCATTAGAGCAGAAGTTCTCAATCAGTTATTGTCAATAAAACCCTTTGTATTTTTTTTACTTATTTCAATCATAAGACAACGGCCACGCTGGGGCACCACCTTGAAGAATTTTAAGCGAATCAAACGACCCAACTAACTTTTTTAAATCACGTACTTATCCTATCGGCTTTTTTTCCCGAACCACTAGGTTACGGGGACGTAAACACACCAACACCAGTTGTCAAGCAGTAATGGGGGACCAAAAGAAACACATACACATTCATGTATATATGTTGGGTATTGTAAGACAAAATCGTTAGCACACTGGGCGCAATGCTAGCGGCATTTCGTCCGTCTTAACGTCCTGAGTTCAAATTCCGCTGAGGTCAACTTTGCCCTTCATCCTGTCGAAAAAATGAATTACCAGTTGAAACTGGGGTCGATGTAATCGACTTACCCCACCTCTGAAGTTGTTGGCCTTGTGCCAAAATTTGAAATCACAAATTGTTGGGTATTTACTCTTTTACTTGTTTCAGTCATTTGACTGTGGCCATGCTGGTGCACCGCCTTTAGTCGAACAAATCGACCCCAGAACTTATTCTTTGTAAGCCTAGTACTTATTATATCGGTCTCTCTTGATGAACCGCTAAGTTACGGGGACGTAAACACACCATCATCGGTTGTCAAGCGATGTTGAAGGACAAACACAGACACACATATATACACACACAAATATATATATATATATATATATATATATATACGACGGCCTTCTTAAATCCACTCACAAAGCTTTGGTCGACCCGAGGCTATAATAGAAGACACTGCGTGGCCCAAGGTGCCACGCAGTGGGACTGAACCCGGGACTATTTGGTTCGTAAACAAGCTACTTACCACACAGCCACTCCTACGGTATTGTAAAAGTATAACCAATTTATTGCAGATAAATTTTAACAAGATCTTATATGAACTTCCAAAGGTCATACGTAGCCCAGTTGAGAGCCACTGCGTTAAAGCGTCGAATAAAATGTTTAAAATGTTTAAAAAAGTATTTTTTTTCTACTCTGTATGTTCTGAGTTCAAATCCCACAGATGGCAGCCTTGTCTTTCATCCCTCTGGTGTCAATAAAATGAAGTGCCACTTAAATATTGGAGTCGATTTAATCCCCCAAATTGACTAAATCTCTGCCCTAAATTTCAGGCCTTCATCCAATATTGACAATATGGCTGGTAAAAACCAATATAGGAAACAAAACAACTTCAAAAGCATTAAGTTACTTTCCTTGAAGGTTTTGGTTCAAATACCACCGGGATCGTTTTTAGTCTTTCATCTTCCACCGGGATCGATAAAATGCTGCCATTTAAGTACTAATGTCGAGACAACACACTGCAATAGCCAGTCACCCTCATCCCATCCCGCAACCACCCCGACATATATATGACCTGGTAATGTCAGAAACCACCATCGTTGAAGTAGTAGCAATTGATGATGATGATGATGGTGATCATGTTTGTGATGACCGTAGTGGTGATGGTGATGGTGGTTGTAATGATGATGATGTTTATGGTTATCTCGATGAAATATCTTGAAGTGAGTGTAGGCTGCTATATAATAAACTAGCAGGATATAGGTTAGTTTTATTGGAAGCTTTTTTTTTCCTGTGAGGCGTGGACATCAAAGGTATTCTGCACTGACCGGCAAGTCAAATAAATGTAGAGTGGGGAGAGAGAGGTAGACAGAAAAAGAAGAGAGAGAGAGAGAGAGAGAGAGAGAGAGAGGGGGGTAGACAGAAGAAGAAGGAGAGAGAGAGAGAGATTGTATAGATATAAATAGATAAAGAGAGAAATGTATGTTGAAAAGATATACATATATAATATATATATATATATACATATATATATATATATATACACTGGCAGAAACGTTAGCATGCCGGGCGAAATGCGTAGCCGTATTTCGTCTACCGTTACGTTGTGAGTTCAAATTCCGCCAAGGTCGACTTTGCCTTTCATCCTTTCGGGATCGATAAATTAAGTACCAGTTACGCACTGGGGGTCGATGTAATCGACTTAATCCCTTTGTCTGTCCTTGTTTGTCCCCTCTATGTTTAGCCCCTTGTGGGCAGTAAAGAAATATATATATGTATATATATATCTTTTAATTGTTTCACTCATTAGACTGGAATTTTAGTCGAACGAATCGACCTCACTACTCATTCTATCGGTTTTTTTTGCTGAACTACTAAGTTACGCGTTCACAAACACTTATACTGGTGGTCAATCGGTGGTTAAAGACAAGCACATACACAAACACACAGACGCACTCACACACACACACACACACACACACACACGTTATTTTTCTTTCGGTCAGTCTCATTATATATACTCTTTTACTCTTTCACTTGTTTCAGTCATTTGACTGCGGCCATGCTAGAGCAACGCCTTTAGTCGAGAAAATCGACCCCAGGACTTATTCTTTGGAAGCCTAATACTTATTCTATCGCTCTCTTTTGCCGAACCACTAAGTTACAGGGACGTAAACACACCACCATCGGTTGTCGAGCGATGCTGGGGGGGGGGACGAACACTGACACACACATACACATATATACACATACATATGACCGGCTTCTTTCAGTTTCCGTCTACCAAATCCACACACAAGATTTGGGTCGGCCCGATGCTATTGTAGAAGACACTTGTCCAAGGTGCCACGCAATGGGAATGAACCTAGAACCATGTGGTTGGTAAACAAGCTGCTTACCACACAGCCAGTCCTGCGCCTATATATATATATATATATATATATATATATATATATATATATATATTTATATTTAGAGAGAGAGAGAGGAGAGAGAGAGAGAGAGAGGGGGGTAGACAGAAGAAGAAGGAGAGAGAGAGAGAGATTGTATAGATATAAATAGATAAAGAGAGAAATGTATG
This sequence comes from Octopus sinensis, assembly GCF_006345805.1. Taxonomy (NCBI): domain Eukaryota; kingdom Metazoa; phylum Mollusca; class Cephalopoda; order Octopoda; family Octopodidae; genus Octopus; species Octopus sinensis. Next base: position 33,139 of record NW_021834340.1, read on the forward strand.
TTGAAAAGATATACATATATATATATATATAATATACATATATATATATATATATACACTGGCAGAAACGTTAGCATGCCGGGCGAAATGCGTAGCCGTATTTCGTCTACCGTTACGTTGTGAGTTCAAATTCCGCCAAGGTCGACTTTGCCTTTCATCCTTTCGGGATCGATAAATTAAGTACCAGTTACGCACTGGGGGTCGATGTAATCGACTTAATCCCTTTGTCTGTCCTTGTTTGTCCCCTCTATGTTTAGCCCCTTGTGGGCAGTAAGAAATATATATATGTATATATATATCTTTTAATTGTTTCACTCATTAGACTGGAATTTTAGTCGAACGAATCGACCTCACTACTCATTCTATCGGTTTTTTTTGCTGAACTACTAAGTTACGCGTTCACAAACACTTATACTGGTGGTCAATCGGTGGTTAAAGACAAGCACATACACAAACACACAGACGCACTCACACACACACACACACACACACACACGTTATTTTTCTTTCGGTCAGTCTCATTATATATACTCTTTTACTCTTTCACTTGTTTCAGTCATTTGACTGCGGCCATGCTAGAGCAACGCCTTTAGTCGAGAAAATCGACCCCAGGACTTATTCTTTGGAAGCCTAATACTTATTCTATCGCTCTCTTTTGCCGAACCACTAAGTTACAGGGACGTAAACACACCACCATCGGTTGTCGAGCGATGCTGGGGGGGGGACGAACACTGACACACACATACACATATATACACATACATATGACCGGCTTCTTTCAGTTTCCGTCTACCAAATCCACACACAAGATTTGGGTCGGCCCGATGCTATTGTAGAAGACACTTGTCCAAGGTGCCACGCAATGGGAATGAACTAGAACCATGTGGTTGGTAAACAAGCTGCTTACCACACAGCCAGTCCTGCGCCTATATATATATATATATATATATATATATATATATATATATATAATATATATATATATATTATATTTAGAGAGAGAGAGAGAGAGAGAGAGAATTTAAACCCATATCGATATGACATCGCAGTTTAATTTTCAATGTGTTATTCACATTATTCCATCTCAAAAATGTACTAGAATTACTGAAGTGTGAAAGCCAAAATTGATCTCCTTAGAGTTTAGAACTCGAAATAAAGTTTCACATTTCACATTGATGATTCTGAATTAGCAAAAATTACAGATATAAACTATTGTTAATAATATAATGATGCAAATTCTCCGGTCGAACAACTAACACACTGGGCAAAAGGCTCAGCACATTTCGTCCGTTTTTGTCTTTCATCCGATCGAGGTCGACAAAACAAGAACCATTAAAGTACTGGGGCCGATCTAAACGACCTATCCCACCCTTGAAATTGGTGGTCTTGTGTCAACATTTAAAAGCAATAATTTCAACCCTTGTACTTATTAGTCGAAACGAATAATATAATTTTTTTTCCCACAATTTATTTTCAAAAAAAAAAAAATTAATTCATATTTAAATTTCCGTGGATGGGCGTGACCAAGTAGGTAGAGTGTTGGACACGTAATCGTAAGATGGTGTTTTCGATTTCTGGACCACGGTTTTTGTTATTGATGAAAAAATCTCGAGTCGATTCAGTAAGCTAAAATTGGTGTAATATGACGGAAGATTTAGCAAACCGACGATGTATGATAAACCTGCGTAACAAAACAAACGAAAAGAAACTTTTGACGAACCATAGGCCTACACTGGGTTTGAGTAATAAGGAATATTCCCCTTCATCAGTTGTCCCTGTTTCATCTACTCCGTGTTTCGAAGGCGGTTTCTGATTTAAACTAGGAAAATACGACTAGTAGTTTTGAGGGAAAACGATTAGCCTGTACACTCAATCTCAAGTGAGTGTTACATTCTATTTATCGAGTTCGAAACGATTACTAGTAAAGTGGACTTCGTCGGGATTTGATGTCGGAACGTAAACAGTCAGAAATGTAGATATAAATAGTTAAAATGTTTTATTTTTACATGTACAGTGATTATTTCCAGCAAATATAAATGTGCGGAACTGGGAAGTTTACAATATGCTTTCGAAAAAAAAATTATTGTTTTCAAGATTTAGTACAAGACCAGCAAGTTCGCAGGAGGAATTGGTCGATTAGATCGACGGCAGTACTTATTTTATCGACCGCGAAAGAATAAAAGTCGAATTCGCCCTCTGTAGGAATTGGACTCAGAACGTATATATTTCTTTACTACTCACAAGGGGTTAAACACAGAGAGGACAAACAAGGACAGACAAACGGTTTAAGTCAATTACATCGATCCCTGTGCGTAACAGGTACTTATTTAATCGACCCCGAAAGGATGAAAGGCAAAGTCGACCTCGGCGGAATTTGAACCCAGAACGTAACGGCAGATGAAATACGGCTATGTATTTCGCCCGGCGTGCCAACGTTTCTGCCAGCTCGCCGCCTTTGGACTCAGAACGTATAGACAGGTGAAATGCAGGAAGAATTATGCCCGGCATATTAACGACCCTGCCAACACGCCGCTTCAATTTCCGACCATTTATGAAGCTATATAAATAAATAAAAGCATACATTTGTATTTCAGTGTAGATTATGCATCAGTAAACAGAAATAACAAATCAATTTTATTTTTGAAATGAAGCTTTTTTTTAAGATGATCTTTCGAAGCTTGTACATATAATGTGATTGGAATGAACCTGCCCTGTGTGAATGTGAAAGGATGGCACAGCTTATTATGTATTTCTTGATTACCCACAAGGGGCTAAACATAGAGGGGACACACAAGAACAGACAAACGGATTAAGTCGATTACATCGACCCCAGTGCGTAACTGGTACTTAATTTATCGACCCCGAAAGGATGAAAGGCAAAGTCGACCTCGGCGGAATTTGAACTCAGAACGTAACGGCAGACGAAATACGGCTACGCATTTCGCCCGGCGTGCTAACGGTTCTGCCAGCTCGCCGCCTTTGCACAGCTTATTTTCGTCTGTGTACATGTATACGTATGTGCATTATGCATAGCAGTTTGTGTGTGTGTGTGTGTGTATGTGCTCGCGCGTGCGTTCGCTCATACCTGTTTTTTTTTTTTTTACTTCAGTTAAATAATCATAAACAAAAACCACATTGAAATGTAAATTAAGCGCAATTTACCACTTGTCTTTATCATCGATTGTTGACGATGTTTAGCAATTATTAAGGATAACTGGTTTACATTTTACATTCAATTAGTGCTGTTTGTTTCATTTCCTCAACCATATTATACGTACAAACTTCGAAAGCTCACCCCACCCTTTTTATATATATTTTTTTTTGTTACAGTTTGTAATTTTCGAAAGAGATTCCTTAATGAATTGTGCATTTATGATTATTTGTTATACTTCGTTTAAACTAAGCCTGTGCTAATCGCGCAAACTTTTGATCACAGACAATCCAGCCCTGACCACTATTCAAAATGATGGTAGGAAATGATTTGTAGGACCTCTGGCTAGTTTTAATATATTGAGTTTCTCTATGTATGTGTTTGTGTGAGTACTTTTATTATTTTGATCAATCTCAAACCTGATCGAAAAGGCCTATCTCTGATCAAAAACATGCCATTCATTGTATGTGTGTGTGTTTATGTGTGTTTATTTGTTTTTGTGTATTCATGTGAATGTGGGTGTATATGTGTATGTATTTGTGCGTATATGTGCTCATGTGAGTTTGTGTGTGTGTTCTTTTTTAACAGTCACGACCTCTCTAAAATTAAATTCCTTAATGTCACAGTCTTCAAGATATTACAGAGACTATGATATCAAATTTTGATTTGACTGGTGTTTCTTGTGCATAGGATGACCATGGATTAAGAATAGCTGTGAAACGGTTAAGAAATTTGAAGAACAGCAATGCTTGAATTTTTTTTTTGTTTCGTATTACGAGTGTTACAGAATGTTGGGTATCATAAAATGGCGTAAAATAGTAAAACAAAAAGAAAAACAAAAGAATATTCAAGTTTATTCGTGACAGCAATTCCGAAAGCCCACGGAACATTCAGTGCCAAGGTAGAGATCTAAGTACATTTAGAAACAGTGGAGACACATCTGTATCGAGTAAAAATAATATATCTTTACTTTTCCACATTCATGTGTGTGTGTGTTTGCGTGTGTGTGTGTGTGGTGTGTGTCCTGGTATATACATACATATATATGTATGTACATTAATGGTAGGCATGGCTGTGTAATTAAGACCCTAGCTTTGCAACCATGCAGTTTCGGGTTCAATTTCATTGCGAGGCACCTTGGACAAGTAGTTTCTAGCCCCGGACTGACAAGACCTCGTGAGTGGATTTGGTAAACAGAAACTGTGTAGACACCCGTCTACGGATGTAGGGTGTCTTTGTATCAATTTGTGCATGGATTCCGGTATTGGTTTGTTTACGTCCCTGTAACCTAGCGGTTCGACGGAAAAGATCGATACAATAAGTATCACTATTAAAATAAAAATCACTGGGGTTAACTTTTTCAGGTAAAAATTCCTCAAATCAGTATCCCAGAATGACCACAATATAATGACCGAAGCAAATACAGAATAAAGGAATATATGCAATTTATACTAGTTCTGGGACGGTGGATTGGCAGAATCATCAACGTGTCCGACAAAATGCCTTGCGGTATTTGCTGCGGATCTTTACGTTCTGATTTCAAATTCTGCTGCGGCTAAACTTTGCCCTTTTTTTTTCGGATCCGAAAAAATGTGCGTACATTCAACTACTCGCACCGATAACTTCGATTAATCGCATCCATCGAAATTTCTATTGCCCGTGGACAAGGAATGAGGGCGGGTTTCCTCGACCCTGGCGAAGCTACTTCATTTTGACTTAGCTGACTTGGCGTATTGTTAACTTTTTTGTTTGTTTTTGTAGTTATTAATGTATATTGCTATTTTTTTTTAAGAATTTATAAAAAAAAAGCACGTTTCTGTATATTTTGTGGTTGATGTCGTCGCTGTTATGGTTATTGCCATTGCTTAACCCTGGATGAACTAACTTTTAAATTCCCTAACTTTTTAACACTGGGTGGACTAACTTTTAACCTAAAGCATTCAAACGATGTCAGCATTTTTGTTTTTATTTGTTTTTTGTTTTTTTTACAAGACACTAATTATCAAAAGACTACATTATCTAATTACTGCATTAATCATTTTCTTAGGATCATAGGATGGTATTTAAGAGGAACTCGGTTGCTAAATTAAACAGATAAACCAGAGATTCCGTCCATCACCGGTTGGGTCGTGTGTGTGTGTGTGTGTGTGTGTCTATGTTTATCACTTTACACTCATAAGCCTCCATATATGTGCGCTCGCGTTCGTGCATGTGTATGTGTATGTGTAATTATAAGAGCTATACATTATAAGCCAAGAGATTAAACAAAATTTAACAGAACAAATAACACGTTCTTACCTTATGACAAAATATTAACTGCGTGTTTTTCATTGGCAAGGATTTGGTGCGACGCAGCAGAAGACGAAAGCGAACAGTGGTGTTGTTAAATGATATAGCCATAATGTTACTGTTTACTCTGTTTTTGTTATTGCTGCTGTTGGTATTATTGATTTGATTAGTACTGCTGTTGATGGTGCTATTAGCTTCTCTCTTTCTTTATTCGTCATTTTTTTTCCTTTTTTATGTTTTTTTGTTTTTTCTCGGTGTTGTTGCTGGTTAGAAAATTAAAGGCGGGTTTTCGTGATTTTAAACGTTATGGTTCTTTTACAAGTTTTTATTGCAGACTTCTCTTCGACTACGAGAATTGGACTTGGTACTCATCACCACCACGACCACCACCCCTGCCTACCAACACCATATACATACATTTTTTCATTTCCTTATGTATATATGTATGTGTGTGTGAGAGTGTCTATGTATGTGTGTATGTACTTGTAAGGCGTGTATGTACGTACAAATGTATGTATGTGTGTGTGTGTGTGTGTGTATGTATGTATGTGTGTATGTATGTATGTATGTGTCTGTATGTATGTATGTATGTATGTGTATATGTATGTATGTATGTATGTATGTATGTGTGTGTGTGTGTGTGTGTGTGTGTGTGTGTGTATGCTTTGTAGATACCGCTTGCGTGTAATAAAAAATGCCACTGTGTAGTTTACAACATCCCGCTCTGAAGTGTCTAGCTAAAGACTTTTATTTTATTTATTCATTCATTTCTGTGTTTATATCCTTACTCTTGTTGTGGTTGTTGTTGTTGTCGTTTTATCTTTATAGAGTTTGGTGTGATTTTCACATCAGTCGGAGGAAGGGAGAAAAGTCATATAAGCGACACACGCGCAGCTTCGCTTTGGACGTTTTAACCAAACTGACCGCCAATGTCACCCGCTCCACCTTCTCTCACTTATTGCTGGAGGCATCAACTTTTTTTAGGAAAATAAGTTATATTCCTCTTTCCCCTTTTGATGTACGCCGACAGATCAAAGGGAAGGAAAAAGGCTCGATCCCGTGGCTATAGCAGCCACTATAGATCAGAGTGTATATAGAGAAGTGGTTTGCTTTCTACTAAATACTATAGATACTGGCTTGGTTTGTGTATGTGTCCATCGGAGTGTATAGTATATAGGCGTGCGTATGTACTCTTTTACTTGTTTCAGTCATTTGACTGCGGCCATGCTGTAGCACAGCCTTTAGTCGAGCAAATCGACCCCAGGACTTAATCTTTGTAAGCTTAGTACTTATTCTATCGGTCTCTTTTGCCGAAGCGCGAAGTTACGAGGACGTAAGCACACCACCATCGGTTGTCAAGTGATGTTGGGGGGGGGGGGACAAACAGAGACACATAAACACACACATCTATATATATATATATATACATATATACGACAGGTTTCTTTCAGTTTCCGTCTACCAAATCCACTCACAAGGCTTTGGTCGGCCCGAGGCTATAGTAGAAGACACTTACCCAAGGTGCCAAGCAGTGGGACTGAACCCGGAACCATCTGGGTGTTAAGCAAGCTACTTACCACACAGCCACTCCTGCGCCTGTGTAGATAATCCTTACTACTATAGGCACAATGATTTAAATTTTAGGGGAGATGACTAGTTGATTACATCGACCCCAGAGTTTCATTGGTACGTTATTTATCGAATCCGAAAGGACGAAAGGCAAAGTCGACCTCGTTGGAATTTGAACTCAGAACGTAGCGACAGACGAAATACTGCTAAGCATGTCGCCCGGCGTGCTAACGATTCTGTCAGCTCGTCGCCTTTATGTGTGTAGATAATGACGTATGGTCATGTAGGTGTGTGAATGTGTGTGCGTATGTGTGTGTTTGTGGGGGGTGTAATGTGTTATCTGTTTAAATGTAATTGGCATGCGATATATACTTCTCATGCTGACTGTAAATGTAGCTCACCTTGCCGGACGTTAAGTTTGTAACTCTCAAAGAAACATTGATATACATCAGCAAATACACATGCATACGCACACAAACACGGGCTAATATATATACATATATATACATATATAAACATATATGTATATTTATGTATTTTATATATATATATTATATACACATGTATGTATATATATATATATAAACATGTATGTATATATATATATAAACATGTATGTATATATATATATATATATATATATATATATACACATATACATACATATATATATATACACATATACATACATATATATATATACACACATATACATACATATATATATATACACATATACATACATATATATGTATATATATATATATATACTTATATATATGCATATATATAATTATGTAGAGGTATATATGTATACATATATAAGTAGGATACATATATGTGATTCTGTGTGAATGTATATATATATATATATATGCATATATATGTATGTATATACATATATATATGCATATATATGTATGTATATACATATATATATGCATATATATGTATGTATATACATATATATATGCATATATATGTATGTATATACATATATATATGCATATCTATGTATGTACATACATATATATATGCATATCTATGTATGTACATACATATATATATGCATATCTATGTATGTACATACATATATATATGCATATCTATGTATACATACATATATATATGCATATATATGTATGTATACATATATATATGCATATATATGTATGTATACATATATATATGCATATATATGTATGTATATACATATATATATGCATATATATGTATGTATATACATATATATGCATATCTATGTATGTACATACATATATATATGCATATCTATGTATGTACATACATATATATGCATATCTATGTATGTACATACATATATATATGCATATCTATGTATGTATATACATATATATACATATATATGCATATCTATGTATGTATATACATATATATATGCATATATATATGTATGTATATACATATATATATGCACGTATGCATATTCGTATATATATATATATACATAGGTACACACATATATATGTGTATGAGTATGTGTGTGTGCGTGTATGTGTTACGAAGACAATGAACAAACTCATATATATATATATATATATATACATAACACACACAAGCACATCTCTATGCATAGACACAAACACGAGTACACGACTTAGTCAACCAGCCTAAAAAATGCCATCCGTGGCACAACAGACTAACATCGTGCAACGAATGATAATAAGCATTCACCATGTTTCGACATAATCGAATGAACTGTAATTAAATTAGGTCGTAGGGTAAATTAGGTTAGGAAATAAATAAGACCATCAGTAACGCCCCACCCCACCCCCCAACCGCCTATACCATTTGCTATCGAATATAGGAGTCCCAACTATTTTCATCCGATGAAACAGCACAATTTCGAAAATATGTATAGACAGATAAATGAATGTATTAATTTTGCTATCGTCTCCACCACCAGCTCCACCACCATCATCATCATCATCATCATCAGCAGCAGCAGCAGCAGCAACAACAGTAACATAACCATTATATTACCACTATCGCCGTCAATGACCTTCAGTGACACCTTTACCATTTTACACACACACACACACATGCGCGCGCGAATGCACATGCAGCTTTTTCATGTTTTGCTTGCTTCAGTCATTAGAGTACGGCCATGCTGGGGCACCGCGTTGAAGAATTTTTAGTCGAATGAATGGACCCCAGTACTACTCTGTTTTTTTTAAGGCATAGTAGTTATTCTCTTTTACTCTTTTACGTGTTTCAGTCATTTGACCGCGGCCATGCTGGAGCACCGCCTTTAGACGAGCAAAATCGACCCCAGAACTTATTCTTTTGTAAGCCTAGTACTTATTCTATCGATCTCATATTCTATCGGTAACCGATATCAAAGAGCTGATGTTTGGTGTGCAAATACAGAGAAAAGTATGCTATCGCTTCTGCTGCTGTTGTTTTTGTTGTTTGAACCTTTTTGCGCTCTAAATGAGCAGAATTATGATCAAACGCATTAGAACCGTGACTATGACATGTTTACTTCAAACACTTTAACAAGGATTATGTTATCCTATGTCACCCATTTCAAAGACGATTTGAGAAAGATCTGGCGGCATTTCCCAACAGAACATGTGACTATGTACAAGATCCTTACCTGTAGGTGAGTACTGACCAGTCTTATTTATTTGAATTTTTGATGAGCAAACGTTTGCTTATGAGATTAGATGCTAACCTTAATCAAAATCGTTAGTGTACCGGGCTATACCTTGTGATATTTCTCTACCTCCTTATTTGAGCTCGAATCACGCCAAGGTTAATTTGCCTTTCATCCTCTCGACGCCGTTAAATTAAAGTCCTGGGGTCGGTGGTATTGACGAATATCTTCCCTTCAGAATTGTTGACCATGTACCCAAATTAAGAACCATTATTTGACCAGAGAAAGACCCTAGATTAGCAGAATTGCTAGAGTGTCGGACAAATATGCCTTGCAAGAGGGGTTCTGTCTCTTTACATTTTAAGTTCAAATCCTGCAGAGGTAAACTTCGCATTTCATCTTTTCGGAGTCGATAAAATAAAGTACCAGTCATGTACTGGGGTTGATGTAATCGACAATTCCCCTCCCCTCAAATATTTTTGCTTTGTGTTTAAATCAGAAGCAACTGTTTCATAAAAGGAGTACAGTCAATTACATTGGTTTCAAATTTTGGCACAAGGCAAGCAGATTTTTTTTTTTTTTTAGGTTAAGGAGTTAAATCGATCACATCGACTTCAGAGCTCAACTGCTATTTATTTTATCGAACCCGAAAGGATGGAAGGCAAAGTCAACCCCGGCGGAATTTGAACGCAGAACGTAAAGACGGACGAAATGCTGTATAGCATTTTGCTCGGCGTGCTACGATTCTGACGGCTCACTGCTGAGTGCAGCCAACCATATTATTCAGTTCTTGACTGGTACTTATTTTATAGACCCTAGAAGGATGAAAACAAATCGACCTCGGAGGAATTTGAAAGAAAAATATAATTGAATATTTTTGGCACTCCGTAGGCTACGGCGACGAAGGCTCCAGTTCATCCGATCAACCTGCCAGTGAAATTAGCGTGAAAGTGGCTGAGCACCCCACAGACACGTGTACCCTTATCGTAGTTCTCATGGAGATTCAGCATGACTCAGAATGTCACAAGGCTGGACCTTTGAATTACAGGTACTACTAACTTTTTGCCAGCACCGTGAAATAAAGTGTCTTGCTCAAGGACACAAGGCATCGCCAGGATATGAACTCACGGTCTTACGATCGTGAACCGAATGCCCGGACCACTAAGCTACGCGCCTTCATTAAATAAATATATGCCAAAAGATATTCATTCCGAATTTTTACCATTTTTGTCACGACTCTTGTACTCCCAGAAAAATGAAAGTTGGCGGGAATTTAAAGACGAAATATAAGATGAATTAAATATATGTTGTAAGATATTCATATTGCGCAGGAATGGCTGTGTGGTAAGTAGCCTGCTAACCAACCACATGTTTCCGGGTTCAGTTCCACTGCGTGGCATCTTGGGCAGGTGTCTTCTGCTATAGCCCCGGGCCGACCAATGCCTTGTGAGTGGATTTGGTAGACGGAAACGGAAAGAAGCCTGTCGTATATATGTATATATATATGCGTGTGTGTGTGTTTGTGTGTCTGTGTTTGTCCCCCTAGCATTGCTTGACAACCGATGCTGGTGTGTTCACGTCCCCGTAACTTAGCGGTTCGGCAAAAGAGAACGATAGAATAAGTACTGGGCTTTCAAAGAATAAGTCCCGGGGTCGATTTGCTCCACTAAATGCGGTGCTCCAGCATGGCCGCAGTCAAAGGACTGAAACAAGTAAAAGAGAGAGTAAAGAGAGAGTATTGACTTCATACCGATTCTGTCACGCCTACCTAAACTGGATTCAGAAACAACGGGAAATTAGAGAATTGGAACAGAACCACCCATAGAAGTACTTGGAAGAAGTGGGTAAAACTGATAAGATACAATACACCGAAATGGAGGAGAAAATTAGAAAAGAGAACTACAAAAGAACCAGGCTGATATTAAAAACATAACTCAATGCTAGAAATAAGATAATGTTTATAAATGCATTAGGTTTTCCCAGACGTACAGCTTCATCATAATAAATTGGAAGCTAAGCAAATTGAAGGGTCTAGATGGGTAACTTTAAAAACAAAACAAAACCCACTTATTGCGTTGCGGTCGCATCGTTTCTAAAGCAGACCTAGAACGAGTATACCTACCCCATACACAGATGATAGAGGAGTGGTTTGATATAAGTAGAGAGCAGTTACTAAGTGGCAATAATAGGTCTAGATAAATACTCGGAGGCAAGCAAATAATAACTGATTAGTGTAATAAGGGTACTATATATGTAAACGAAACAATATTACAAACTTCAAGATAATTATACCAAAGGAGATAGATAAGGGCAAAAACAGTAGAGAAATGTTACAAAAGAACTAATGGCAAAATCAAAAGAAATAATAGTTTCTTATTTAGGTACAAGGCAAGAAATTTTTAAAGGAGGTGGAGTTAGTCTATACCATCGACCCCCCAGTACCTGACTGGAAATTTATATTAACGACCCTGGAGGGATGACAAATAAAGCTGCTTTCGGCAGGATTCGAACTTGGAATGTAATGATTTTATAGGTAGAGAGATAAGCAAATGGGATTTCTGATAATTATGAGTTTCCTTTAGGGATACGGGTTTTGCGTGGAAACAATTGTTTGTGCATTCGTTGTTCGGTAGAAGGCGCATCCAGTTGTTAGTTATGACCAGTATGAGGAATCGCTCCCCGTCTGGAGGCCATGATGCAAATTGTTCTATGCTGAACAAGACAGAAAGTTCTAATGGCAGACACTTACCTCTTATAAATAATATGTCGATCCCTCATCAAAATCTTCAAGTTCCACTTGTAGAGGAACGCGAGAGTGAACTGGAAGATACTACCCACCAGTAACTTGCTTTTTAGTCAAAGTCGAATTCCTAAAAATGGAGTAGATACACAATCGTTGGTACTATGTGGGTGTGTTTTACCCACCGGAAATATTAAACTCTACCAGTTCAACAGAAAATTGGGGTGGAACATTAAGGTCTGAAGAAAAAAAAGTTGGGCACCTAAGCTGGCCGAATGGCTACGACTTCGGGGAAAATGCTTTGTTGTTTTCCGGTCTTTAAGTTCCGTGTTCAAATTGCGACAAAATCAACTTTGCTTTTCATCATTTCTGGATCAGCTACTGAGGTCGGTGGTATCGACTTCGAATTTTCCCTTTGCTTCAAAACTGTTGGTCTTTTGCCTAAATTATAATCTATCATTTCTGAGGGAAAAAGTTCCCGGAGAAAAAAAAATGGCTAGGAGGACCAGGACAAAAACATTTTCATTATAGCTTTGTTTGATTAGGACTGATGAAGCAAAACAATATTATGTAAACAAAAGCAGAACATGAGAAATTACTCAAAGAGAAAGAGACGTTTAAATGAGAGCGCCATGCTTTTTCTATAGCACCTTATACATAACCAGTAATGCCTTCAAGAACAGGCTTGATGCACACAGGAGGATGCTTCCTGCAAAATTTGATCCTAAATGTTACTATTAGCTACAACTGTCGAAGTGTTGTACCATTGTACCAAACATGACAAATTAACTGTACTAGTGCAAAAGGACATGTGAACAAACTCCTAGGAGCTTCAACACGGAAACCATCCAGTATCCTGTAAAAGATAATTCAGAGCTGAATTCATACAACAGGAAATCGAACCCGAAATGCGGGCTCAGTTCATCAGACATTTACTTCTTCATATATGAATGTTCAACAATGTATAAATAAATATTTAAATGACATTCGTTACCATCTCGAGGAATTTCGTCTCACCCCCTCCAGTTTTTTTTTCTCTAAATTCGCTTATACGATATAACTACTCTCAGACAGGTAATCAAATCAAATCCCAGCTGCTAGATGACTTGGCCACATACATATATTCAAAGTAATCTAGAATCAAATATTCAAATATTTAATTGCCAATATTGAGTTTACCATAAGGTGTTGTATATTATATAAATTACGATATTCATATGCCAACTTTTATAGCATATAATTAAATTTTAGTGTTAAAGTGTTATTATTTTTACTGTAATTTCATTGTTATTCATGTGTAGGTTTTTCGTCGATATTGACTAATTCTTGTTTAAATTCTTCAACCAAGGAATGATGAGGGAAACCGAGTATTTCCAAAAATAGTAAACTTAGTAAATGGGGATCTTTTCGGTTTGAACGACAGTTTTTTCTAGCGGTGTCATATGAAATAGTCACCCATACTTATGACCCTAGTATCGATCTATTGCATTTCAATCTGTTTTAGGGTTAGGGTGGGGGAAGGGTATCTTTTTTTTCTTCACAAATGTAAATAAACCCAATCTGTTTCTTAAACGAGGGACCTATTCATATAGCACAGAATTTTTTTTTTTTTTACCTCAATGGACGTCATTGATTTGTTGAAATTGCAGAAATTGAAGAAAAAAAAACAAAACAAATATCTGACAAAGTATAGAATTTTCTCAATAAAGCCAAGAGAAAAAAGATGTTTTCTAAACACATTCTACCAGTATACGAAGTTTAAAATTTTTTAGTTACTTAGAAATTATGTTAAAAACTGCCGTTCAAACCGAAAAGATTCGTAAATGATACGTGTAAATGCGCCAAACTCTATAGTGATAAAATCTGAGCATGCATGCAGAATCAAGGTTCGATTCCCGTCATACTTATTTCAAATATTTTGGGGGGAATACATGAATGCCATAAATGGCTTTAATTATTTCTGATACTAGTACCATAAAAACCCAATACAACTCATCTCACATTCTGATACTCAGCGATAAACCCAGCTTTCCATCTCATTTTACTGGCTGTGGAAGGTGTCTGGAATCTCAGCAGGATAAAAAATAGAACCTGTGGACGGTCCGAAGAGCTTCTCACATAGAAGCAAATAGTTGCTTATACTTGGGGAAGACAGAGTTGCTTGCCGGTGACTACTTTAAACGAAGGGGATGCAATCATGCAGGAGAATATACAGTTAAGTGCCGGGTTCCAAAATTGAAATGAACTGGACTGAAAATTATATAATTGTAAACCAAGGAAAACTACTATATCAGTAATTAATGAAAATGTCATTAGCGTCACACACCGTGTGTGTGTACTTTCCACCCAGTGGTGAGTTTTCAGATGTATTTGCTCACGCTGCAGAACTTCCTCCAGAGGAACGGGATACTTGATCGGGCTAAACACACGCACACATACACATTTACATTTACTGTTTTTCTTCTAATTGCATTGGAAGGGATATGCATGCGTGTCTGGTCATCAATTTTGTAAAGCAGTATGGGCGGCTGGTTAAAACAGAAGTGTCAAGTTTCGGTCAAATATATTTGAAACTTTTGATGACCGTCCAAAGCGATTAAAGTGTATCGAAGCTGTGCCCAGTTAATATCGCCAAGACAATGGAAATGAAGCCGAGGATGTAGAGCGAAACGGTTAGTTGTTATACACGGAATAGTAAAAGGGCCACTTCAGAGCCTTTTCGCCTGAAGAACTGGCAAGATAAAGAAAACGAGAAAGCTAAAAGGGAAAGTAACGAAAGCTAACCGAATTTGAAACGGGAGACGAAAGTTCGAGTTTTTAGAGTATCATGTGTCATAGATCCGTAAATAGCTAAAGGGATCACCTCTTAAGTCCTGGAAACAGGGGAGCAAATATTCTTACCCCAAACGTAGCAACTAGTAGTACCAATCTATCACCCTGTGATAAGGGAGTGATAAAAGCTGGAGATGAATGTATTGAAAATGTAGGAGAAAATACAAGATAGAAAAAGAAAAAAAGGAAGAAAACTAGCAGAAGTCAAGAAAATGGAAGGTGGAGAAACAATTTACACAAAACAATAATTTTTCCTTTCCTCGGAGTTAGGATAAAAGCGAGGACAAATACCGAGCGTGATGAACGTACGTTCATCGTCATACCGGGATAAAAACCGTCATTTAAAAGAACAAAATCGTGTTCCTGCGACACCATGGCCATTCCGGTGAGATAGAAATGATAGAGACAAAGTTGGGATGAAACAGAGGAGACAAGTGAAGAACAGGTTGTTGGTTAAAATAATAGTTTTAAACTTTGGCATTTTGTTAGAAATTTCAATGAGAGGAGATTAGTGGTTTACATTAACTCCACAACACATCTGGCTCTAATTTAATCGGCACAGGAAGGATGAAAAGCAACGTCGACCGCAGTAGAACTTGAACTCGTAACGCAACAGGGACAATAGAAATGCCGGTAAGTGTTTGACAGGAGCACAAACGATTCTGCCTGATCGCTTGTCATAATAATAATCCTTACAAACATAAGCACAAAGGCTGAAAGTTTGGTTGGAAGGGGATAGTCAATTATATTGAACCCAATGCTCGACTGGTACTTATTCTATCTACCCCTAAAAAAGTGAAAGGTAAAATTTGAACTGTGGACGTAAAGACGGACGAAATACTGCTAAACACTTTGCCCCGCGTACTAATGTTTTTACCATGTCTGCAACTTAACACCGTCTTAATTATCCTTTTTAATTAAGTCACAAGGCCTGAAATTTTGGAGAAGGAGATTAGTCGATTATATTTAGCCCGGTGTTTCCTCTGGTTCTTAATTCATCGATCTCGAAAGGATGAAAGGCAAAGCCGACCTCGGTTGAATTTGAACTGAGAACTTAAAAACGGGTGAAATACTGCCAAGCATTTCGTCCAATGTACATACGATTTTTCTAGCTCACCGCATTAAACGCCGCCTTGCTACTGCAACTACTACTACTACTACTAATAATAATAATAATAATAATAATAATATAATAATAATAATTCTTTCTAATTTTGACACAAGGCCAGAAATTTTAGTGGGGCTGGTGTAGACGTGTCAATTACATCGACTACACTGCTCAACTATTACATATTTTATCGACCCCAAAAAATGATTAAAGGTAACGTCGACCTCAATGATCCAAGAAATTTGTCGATGCGCCCACAATTCTGATTGCTCGCCGCACAGTTGTTGGTAAAAAAAATAATATAAATATATTACTATGAACTAGAACACTGTTACCCTAGAGATATATAGGTTGCTCTCTACTCCAACTAACTAAAAAATGTTAAAGTATTAATGAGCAACCTTTGATGCCCGAGACAGCAGTAGGTGTATTAACAGATGGGTAAGAAAACTGGGGTACCTTAACCCAATCTGCTCACTCGTTTCTCCACAACCTCGTGTGTGTGCGTGTATGTGGTCCACTACGCCCAAGATTTGGCATGTTTTATTTCGTATTAATTGTATTTTATTTTCGCTATTGTGTTTTATTACGTTTCGTAATTTCTTTATCTGTAATTTATTCATAAGTTCTAATTTATATCCATTTAATTTTTATGATACACTTTATCCCTACCCTAGCGTTTATTAAACATTCTGTCCCACTACATGTTATTTTGTAAGATCTCTTTATCTTCTTGTGATTTCTGTTATAGGATTGTATCCGTGCTGGGACATCTCTTTGATTGGCTTTGTCGAAGAAATCGACACCAATATATCTTATTAAAGCCTGGAACTTATTCTATTGATCACTTTTGCCGAACCGCTAAGTTACCGAGATGCTACAACCTAACGGGAGGAACACACACACATATATACACCACATACATACATACATACATACATATATATATTATATATATATATATATATATATATATATATAATAATTAGAGTTCAGATAACTGCTTCACCACATATGTGGGAAGCAGTTAGCTGAAGCCTAATTATAATTATATGGATAATTTTACCTATAAAGGTTATTTTAACGTACCGATCTACTTGGTAAAATTGTTAAATTATTTAATTAATAAATTTTCCCTTCTATTATTAATAAATATATATATATATGTGTATATATATATATATATATATATATATATATATATATATATATATATATATATATAT
>NW_021834341.1:0-10000 GCF_006345805.1 Octopus sinensis
CACCATTTCTCTCTTCACAACTCTCTCTCCCTGCCAGTCTCTCTCTCTTTCTCTCCCCATCGCTCTCCCTGTCTGTCACTCTGTCCCCACTCTCTCTATCACTATCTGACGCTCTCTCTCTCTCTCTGTCATCCCTTTCCTTCTCTGTCAGTCTCTCTTTTTTGCCACTCTCTCTCTATCATTTCCCCTCTGTCTATCTCCGTTTCTCTCCGTTACTCTCTCTCTCTCTATCTCTATCTCTATCACACTCCATGTCACTCTCTATCTCTCTGCGATTCTGTGTCTCTCTGCCTCTGTCTCTGTCTCTCCTCTCTCTCTCTCTCTCTCTCTCTCGCTGTATGTCATTCCGCGTGTAAGTACGTCTCTCTCTGTCATTCACTCTCTTTCACACACACATGAGCACGCTCTATCTTTCTATCTCACTCTCTCTGTCAATCTCCTTGTCTCCCCCCACTCTCTCTAGCTATCTATATCTCTATTATACGTCTCTCTCTCTCTCTGTCTTTCTATCCATCACTTTGTCCCACTTTCTCCTTATCTCCATCTACACATACTCAGATAATAAAACACGCATTTCTCCCAACGTAGATATCAATCAAACCCTAGCAATAGCTTCAAGGAAGACGTAATTTCTTTCTTCCATATTTCTCTGGACATCAGCCAACTACAAATCCACCATTCCCACCATCTTTTGCATCCATCTCTTTCCTTGACGTTGCTCTCACATCTTCCTTTGTGGTTTCCATACATCTTTCTTTTAACGGGGCTTTGTTCATGCGTGACTGTATTCGCCAGCGCTGCGGTAACGTGATGTCAAACTCTATGACAAAACCGTTTCATTTTCTGTCTTTTTAAAATCGACAGAAGAGATACATCTGAAGACTGATTCGTAATGCTTCTAACAATTTTTCTGTTAATACTCGAGCATGTAGGATGTCTTGCATATGGAATATGAATGAATAGGCCTGGCCGTGGGGTAAGGAGTTTGCTTCCTAGCTACCTGACTCCGAGTTCAGACCCACTACGTGACACCTTGGACATGTATCCTCTTCTACAGTCTCGGGTGTATATTTATGTGTGTACCGTAAATCCTCGAGTATAATACGCAGGGGGATTTTAGGGGGCTATACCTGGGAAAAACCTAAACATTGTGTATAATACGCACCACCTCTCTAACTTAAGTCAAACACTTCCGCGCATGTATAATACAATAATGGTTATATGGGAATGTAAATAAATTTTCAAATTGTTTTTGTTACATGTTTTTCTGTGTTCTGAATACTTTTATTTTAATAAATGTTGCTTACTGCAAGTTATGGATGATTCTGTTATGACTTCATTGCTTTCAGGCTTAGTTTAAGGTATTTTCGCGCCCGACATCACAAAATGCGTCTGAATAAACATTGCCGGACAGCAAATAGAGTCTAGGACATTGCTTAGAAAATAATTTTCATTTTTAACCTCGTATATAGTACGCACTAGGGATTTTGACCTTTAGATTTTGGGAAAAAAATGCGGAATATACTCGAGGATTTACGGTATGTCTTTGTGTATGTGTTTGTCCCCAATCACAGCTTGACAACCAATGTTGGTGTGCGTACGTCCCCGTAACTTAGTGGTTTGGCAAACGAGACCGATAAGATAAGTACTAGGCTAAGAAAGAAAGATAAACCTCTGGAGTCGATTCGTTCAACTATAAATTCTTCAGAGCGGTGCACAAGCATGGCCATAGCCTAATGATTGAATCAAGTAAAAGACATACACATATCTTTAATATTTAGGCGAGGGCATGGCTCAGTGGTAAAGAACCATACGTGGTTTTCGATTCAGTCCACCTAAGCGGGACCTAGGTCAAGCGTCTTCTACTAGGGATCCGGGCTGTCCAGTGCCATGCCTTGTGAGTGAATATGGCAGACGGACACTTGTAGAAGCCCGTTGTGTTTATAGATACAGACAACGGGCTACGTAGTGTTTACGACATGGCATAGTGGTTAGGGCGTTGCACTCACGATTGTGAGATCGTGGTTTCGATTCCTAGACCGGGCATTCCGTTCTGTTCTTGAGCAAAGCACTTCATTTCACGTTGCTCTGCGACCATTTCGTCAAATGATATGTGGCACATGGTGTACCTGTACAGGTATTGGCTATTTGAATGAGGACACATTAATATATTTATACATAAAATCTCCAAGAAGTTAAGGAGATAGACAAAGAACATGTTGTACCTACAACAGCATAGACGTAACTGATATATATTATATATATATATATATATATATATATTGGAAGGTTTGGAGATGATGTACAGGTTTTATTTGAAAACCCCATTAGAATGGGAGAAAGCGCTAATGATCTGAATGATACGATCTGAATGATATGATATATATATGTAAAAAATGTAATATATAAATAAATATCTGTAAATATGAACCATCCGATCTTCTGATTACCTCATTTCTTCTAATATATATATATATATATATATATATATATATATATATATATAATATATATAATATATATATATATTATAATTAAGGGTTAAATGCAACAAGTTGCTCAAAACCACATACCGAAAATATTAGAATATTAGAAAATATGCTCAAAACCACATACCGACAAATCTACTAGGTGAAATTGATTAATTTTATTAAATTAATTATATTCCACCCTTTATTGCATATATATATATATATATATATATATATATATATATAAAGTGTACAGATTCGATATAGAGGACCGCTGCAGTCTACTACTGAAAGTTTTGCTTGTACTGACATATTGTTGCAACGACGTTAACTTCGCATTGCTCGAGAACTTGCTCTGGCAGTTTTAAACCTCATTTATTTAACAATGTCAATGGAATAGAGGAACGTGAAATAGAATATCTTGACCAAGGATATAAAGCACCTCCCAGACAGTAAAAAATACAAATCCAACGATCGAACTCAGCTAAGAAGTAAACCAAGCGCTTTGTCATATATATATATATATATATATATATATATATATATATATAATATATAAGCGCATAGAAGAAGGTTAAACGTTCAGACCGATAGACGATACAGACAGAGGCAGAAGAGGGAAACAACTATTAGGACAGGCAAAAAAATTACGGGTCATTCTTAGCTTTCTTTCATCAGTCAGTCCATGTATATTTTATATGTATATGTATATTAATATATATATAGATATATATATATATATATATATATATATATATATATATATATGTAATCTATATAACTATCTATCTATTCATATGTATGTGTGTGTGTGTGTGCGAATACGCAATGTATGCACATGCGGATATATATAAACACACACGCATATACACACACTCTTGCATATATACATACACACATATATATATATATATATATATATATATATATGCATCACATATGTATATACATATATATTCTATGTATCTGTATATATAATGATATGCCTGTTTGTAAGCATATATACATATATGTTTATATATATATATATACACACGTAATACATACATACATGCCTACATGTACTTATGTGTATATTTATTATTTACTATTACGAGAACGGAGGCGACAGTGACTTCAAAGGTTCGGTTTTCTATCCTTCGTCGGAAATAATAATAAATATGTAAATATGCACTGTGCAAAATGGAGTGTGTTATTCTTCAATATTAATTCTTTTAAAAAACTCAACATAAAAACAAACATTAGCGTTTGCTATGCGCACTCGTGTATATATATACATATATATATATATATATATATATATATATATATATAGATATATATATATAGACACACACACGTATACGTGTGCATATACATTTATGTGTGTTTGTGTGTGTGTGTGTGTGTGTGTGTGCATAATCTGTATGTATGTGTGTATTTATGTATGTATGCCTGTAGGCATGTAGGCATGATAGGATAGATCCAGGGGAGAAAGAAGAATACAAAGAAAGCGGGAGAGATCAGGACTGTGAAGAAAACAAGTGGATGAAAGAGAGAGGGAAGACAGAAAGAGAGGCGGGGGAAAATAGAGACGGATTGATAGACAGGAAAGGAAGAAGAGAGGAAAAGTATGAGGGCGAGAAAGAGGCAAAGAGAGAGGGGGAGAGAGAGGAGAGAAAGAGTGTCTGTGAGAAGGGTTTGTTAAGGTAGCTAATGACAGACACACAGAAAGTAATATAGACTGTAAAATAAAAAGAGAAACAGAGGGAGAGTAAGAAGGAGAGCAAGTGCGAGAAAGAGAGAGAGAGAGAGAAAGAAGACACAAAGAAACAGAGATAGAGAGAGAAAGAAGGAGATTAAAAGAGATTGTTGAAAAGAGATCAAGCAAGATGTATAAAAAATGGAGCGATGAGTAAAAGAATAGGACGAAAGCCACAGCATGCCAATGAGTTTCTACTGAAATAAATGACGTTGTTTTCTACTGCTAATGTTTTTCACCGAGAAACTTCTGAACGAATAACCATTTTTATGGGCAGAATAATTGAATTGTGTTTTATTTCATAATACCAAACTGCGGCTGTTTACGTCTAGCTTTCCTTCTTTCCCTGTTGCTCTATTACGGTGTGTCTCTTTTGAATGCTTATTTATCATCTCACGTATAATAGGTTGCTAGATATCAAGAAATGGATAGATAATAGAATGGATAGATAGACAGACAGACAGATAGACAGATAGGCAGATAGACAGACAGACAGATAGATAGATAAAGAGATAGATAGATAGATAGATAGATAGATAGATAGAGAGAGAGAGAGAGGAGAGAGAGAGAGAGAGAGAGAGACAGACAGACAGACACAGACGCCAACAGACAGACATATAGATAGATAGGTAGATAAATAGACAGACAGATAGATAGATAGATAGATAGATAGATAGATAGATAGATAGATAGATAGATAGATAGATAGACAGACAGACAGAAGACAGATAAATAGATAGATAGTACTCTCAGAGGATGTACATAAAGTATATAAATAGGTAGAAGATAAATATATATATATATATATTTGTGTGTGTGTGTGTGTGTATTTGTATATATACATCTATTTATATGTATATATATGCACATATATATATAAATGTATGTATATAGATATACTTCTGTATATAGATATACATATGTGTATACATATATATATATACATATATATATTTATGTATGTGTGTGTGTGAATGTATTAATATATATACATATACATATATATATTTACATATATGTATATGTATATATATAGATATATATGTATATGTATGTGTATATGTATATATACATACACACATACATACATACATACATACATACATACATACATACATACATACATACATGCATACATACATATTTCACATAGTTGTGCACGCACACACACTCACATACACATACACATGTATATCGATATATTAATGTTCCGTTTTTGGCTTATTCAATTCCTAACACTCTCGATGACTCTGCCTCGTAAAAGAACTTTTTTCTTCTTCTTGTTGTATTTAGAAGAAGAAGGTTTAGTGCCAATGACATTTTCAGGCCATCCAAGACCGGATGAGCAACATGTCATTAATGCTGCGTTAAAACTGTTGCAGGTTCGAACAGGCAATGTGATATGCTTGTGGTTTGGATGCTCGCAGAGTGGAAAAAGTCGAGGGACGAGTGGACTGAGTTTCCTGAGTGGTGGAAGTATGAACTATGGAACCAGCAAATGCTGAAGAACAGAAGCCACTAGTAAAATGCTAATAGAAAAGCGAGGTGACACCATAATCCTGGAAAATATACTATAAAACGGGCAGTGTATTGCAGTGACCATCAAAGTGGTAAATACTGTTTAATATTTTTAAGCCAGCGTTTCTTAACTGGGGTTCCACAGAACCCTAGGGTCCCGCAATTCATATATATACTACTTGTGTGGGAAATTCTGTCAGTGGGTGTGTTTTTGGAGTTCTTAGCTCACTCCTGCTACATCGTTTTATCGATTTTGATTAAACTTGACCCGTGAGTAGAACTCATGTCTTGAAATCTCATGGCATACTCATATTGTTGAAAAATCGATAATAGAGCTCCTGGAAGGGATCCTTATTTATATCTAATATATTTCATTTTAACAGCCAAGGGAAATAACCCGTTCGCCCATATTTTAACAGCCAAAAGAAATAACCCATTCATTTTCCTAAATCATTTGGTATCAATCAAACTGAATATGCTTATTTCTTAGTATTTGAACTGTTAGAGTTACTTACGTATTTTATCTAGTACAACCATTAATGAAATAAATAGTATTTTCCTAAACAGTAGATCCAATTATTCTGGTTAGTGACTTATTCACGAATATACCAACACTAGCGCCGCTGAGGGCAATATTATCTGGAACGCACAGAAGTCTATTTCAGAGTTATTTACTTTGAATTGTTATTAACCAATATCTGATTAGCCTGTGATTACGTAATATACTTCACAATTTTAGAATACATACCTTATTAGTATTTTCTCCTAAGTTCTATATACTCTGGGAACGCACTGAAACCCTTTTCGGGGTTACCTTATTTGAATTCTTACTATCGGGTAACTAATTTCATGTAATTACATTACTGATTTCACAATTTGTGTATTCATAACTTATTGGAATTCCTAAAAACAAGATTCTGTGTAAGACAGTTTGGTATTCTCTGTAAATGCACGAAAACCGTTTTGAGGGCTACATACTTTGTAATATTGTTACTGGATTAGCGAAACAGTTATGAGAACGGAACCAAGGGAAATGCCGTTAGCTAGTATATAAGTATATGTATATATTTACCACGTGAACTACGATGAAACAATATGAGAAAGATATGGTATATAATTTTTCTTGTGCAAGGGTTACTTGAGGCTGGGAACTTATTTTAAGGGAAACGCAAGGGTAAAAAGGTAGAAACACCGGGCTAAGCTGTGAGTTGACAGAATTATTTTCAACACCTAAAAGAAAGGTCTCGTTGTTTCTTTGTGCAGTAACAACTATACAAAACTCGAGGATACGTGAGCGATATAATTAACTAATAGTAATTTGCGCGCTGTACCTGAGGCAATGGAGCATTGCGAATTACGGCGGTACGGGAGTGGAGTAATGTCACGTAATTGACGAGATGTAATGATAGAGAGATAAACAGACATGCTGATATATATATATATATATATATATATATATAGAGAGAGAGAGAGAGATAGAGAGAGAGAGAGAGCGAGAGAGATAGATGAGATACGTAGAGAGGTAGATTATAGATAAATGGTAATGTACCTAAATCGCAAAATCTTAATGAGTTAACAGTTAAGTCAATAGCCAATCTATATAGTTACTATGGGCGTGTGCGTGCGTGTATATATATATTTGTAGCTATGCATATATATTAATACGGTGTGCGATATGTAAATTGTCGCATTTTTAATATCGCACATTCGCATTGCTTGTTTCTGATGTTGTCGACTACAGAGTATAGTAGGGTCAGTTGGGTACCGTCTGTGAGGACAACAGCACCATGACACAATTCCTCTTTTCAGAAATTTGGAGATGACATGCTGTACTGCTTGGCATTCGCTGCGGAAGCTCCAATACAAACATTTCAGAGTTTCGTTGGCAAACTGAGGACAATGCAATCTGAGGGCATGTACCGAGAGTGATGGAAATCAACATCCAGTCAACATCTTGCCTGGAAGAAGTTGTGCTGCTCTGGGTCAAGAGGGTGGCTACTACAAGATCCTAAGTCTGGCAACAGACTCTGTACCATGCCAAACAAGTAAGAGAACACAGTCATGACTGTTAGACAATTTCTGTGACCAAATCATCCCTAACAACTGGCCACCTAACTCCCGAGACTGCAATCCCCTTAATTATTGTGGGTGAGGCGCAGTCCAGCGAGAGACCAACAAGACTCCTAGTACCACCAAAGATGACCCGAAAGCAAGGATCATTGCAGCATACACCAACTTAAACAAGGAGACCGTCCAGAAGAGTTGCAGGAGATTCCGAAGTCGTCTGGAGACCTGGGCTGAAGCCAATGGCGATTTTAATGAATAAATTTACTCTTTAGTATTTCAAGATGTTTTTATGTTATTTTGGTAAATATATCTGCTAAAATGAGATGTAAGTGTCGTTTTCATTAGAAGACAGTTCATTCACATCACCCTGTATATGGAAACATGTTTGCATACATCTACATCTACAGGCACATAAATTCGCAGATACATACATACACACACATATGTCCAGATTCACACGAATATACATGTGCCTATATTAATTTATACATACATTCAGGTAAATAGAAAGAATTATAAGCTAATAAGTCATTCGATAGGTATATAAATGCATGGCTAGGAAAATCTAAATAGATAGATAGATAGATTGACAGACAGACAGACATATATGTAGACAGATAGATAGATAGATAGATAGATAGATAGATAGATAGATAGATAGATAGATAGATAGATAGATAGATAGATAGATAGATAGATAGATAGATAGATAAGTCTCTTTATTAGCCACACAGGGTCGAACACAGAGGAGACAAAATACAATGTTGAGCTTTTCTTTTTGAAAATAGAAAAAAATGGAGAAAAATAAAATTTCGATCAAAAGTGATCGGGGGGAAAAAACGATCAAAAGGAATCGTGTATCACAGAAAATATTAAAAATGCAAAAAGCAAGATTAGGTTTATCCGTGGAAAGAAAAGCCTACGGAAAAGACCACGGTAACCTCAGGCAGGCAGGGAATAAACACATGAGAGCAAGTGCTCTCTCTCTCTCTGTTTTCGATTTACAGGTTCACACTCAAAGTCGTTTCGTCACTCGTACACACCATTTTTGCTACATTCACCTACCTTTTTTTTGAAACTCCCGAGATAAAATATGCCTTGAAAAATTTGACGAGCGATTGGCCAGAGAGGTAAGTGCTTGTCTCTAATCCTTTCGCTCGAGTCGACCACACACATTCTTTCACCATGGCCACCAGTACGATGAAGACTGCCTTGCTTTCCGGTTAAGGGAAGGTGGCGGAGCAACTTTTGACGATAGACTCGGCCGACAGGCGGACTCGTCTCACACGTGATAGCAGCCGTTCCGCATAAGCTCACAGGTCCGAAATGCATGGACTCTGCACGAGGGCATGCAGAACGGTTTCGTCGCTCTGACCGCATCTCGGGCAAGTCGGTCCTGTGTGTCTCGAACCGTGCCTGTAGATCACGAAACGTGCCTAGATAGATAGATAGATAGATAGATAGATAGATAGATAGATAGAGAGAGAGAGAGAGAGAGAAGAGCCAGACAGAAGATAGATAGGTAGATAGGTAGGTATATATATATATATAGATATATATATATATATAGAGAGGAGAGAGAGAGAGAGAGAGAGAGAGAGAGAAGAGAGAGAGAGATAGATAGATAGATAGATAGATAGATAGATAGATAGATAGATAGATAGATAGATAGATATTTAGATAGATCTAAAGTTAGACACACACCCAAGTAGATGTGAAGGCAAATCTAGCGAACAGACGCCATGATTGGTCAATTAAACAAACGAGAATGAAATGGTGTGTCAGATGACCAGTGTCTCAGATGTGAAAGGTCTGTTATAAAGTGGACAATGGACAGAAGGTTAACCATTAGATAGATATTTCCTACATCGAACCAGACATTACAGTAATTTCCCGCTTGGTCAGATCGATAATTTATCATTATTATTATTATTATTATTATTATTATTATTATTATTATTATTATTACTACTATTATTGTGGTGGTGCTGGTGGTTGTTGTTGTTGTCGTTGTTATTATAATAATAATTATTGTTGTTGTTGTTGAGGTGGTCGTCGTGGTCGTGGCTGTTCTGGTTTTCGTTGCTCTTTTTCCTCTTCCTCTTCCTCTTCTTCCTCTTCTTCTTCTTCTTCTTCTTCTTCTTCTTATTATTATTATTATTATTAGTAGTAGTAGCATTATCATCCGTAGTAGTAGTAGTGG
>NW_021834341.1:12500-30000 GCF_006345805.1 Octopus sinensis
AGCGAAACAAATGCATCATTAGTAGTAGAGTCGATTTGTTCGATTAAACCTTTCAAAACGGTACTCCAGCATGACCGCAGTTTAATAACAGAAACAAATGAAAGATGAAAGAAGACACATTGACTAATCGCATTTCTTTCGTCGCCACATAAATATTTCTAGTTAGATTTTTTAGTACACCCTGCACTAAATGGTGATAAAACGTTAACAATTATCTCTTTTATTTTTTCTTGCAGATCGCGCCCCTGGGCTACTTGTTTTGTAATCAAATCCAATATTACTAGGTGCGATTCTTGCGTTAATAATTATGAAGGTTACAGCTTTTCAAACAGGGCGATGCTTTTGGTTTTTTCTTCTAAATATGAAGTTGTGTAACCAGGTGAGATGTAACAACGGGAAAATAAAACATAATTATAAAGTTATCAGTCACGTATTCGGCAAAATTAATCTTTGCCTTTAAGACGATCGAAGAAGAAAATTATTATGAAAAAGAATTGTTGATTGACTACATACAGGTAATTGAACCCGTGGCTATACACCCAATTACGTGATAACCTAATAAGTTACTGCACCACGGCGCCAATTAAAAGGATAGAAATCAAATCAGTGACGATATTTTAGAACTGAGTCTAGCATTGTTAAAACAAAAATGGAAAAACGAAATAAAGAGTAATTTTAGAGTTTTTTTTTTTTTTTAGAGAGTGAAGGGGGTTCTAGCATCGCTGAATTGTTAAGGATTTCGTTTTGCAACGGGGACGAGGAGGTGGTTACATGTTCGTTCCCATTGCGTGATATTTTGGGTCGATAATTTTTATCATTGTGTTCTTTTAATGTAACAGGGTAACTGAACACTTTGTGGCGGAAATGGGTTTAAACAAAAAGGTTGTGACAGGTGGATGGGTTGTGAGTGAGTAGTAGGGGACAGGGAAGCGTTGTGAGTGAAAGTGGAGTACACGGGAGGGTAGTGGGTAATGTGTGGATATATACAAACTTAGTGGGTAAAACCGAGAGCTGGCAAGATCGTTAATACGTCAGACAAAATATTTAGCGGCATTTCTTCCCGATTTATACGTCATGGGGTGAAATCCCGAGGTCAGCATTTCCGTTCATCCATTCGGGGTCGGATAAAGTACTAAAGTTGATGTAATAAACTAAGACACTTCTCTGAATGCTGCTGGCCTTGCGCCAAAATTGGAAAGAACGATTATTATTATTATTATTATTATTATTATTATTATTATTATTATTATTATTATTATCATCATCATTATTATTACTAAAGCGGGGAGCTGGCAGAATCACTAACGCGCCGGATGTAATGCTGAGTGACATTTCGCCCGTCGCTACGTCCTGAGTTCAAATTCCACCGAGGACGTCTTTGTCTGTCATTCTTTCAGGGTCGATAAATTAAGTACCAGTCAAGTACTGGGGGTCGATGTGATCGATTGTCCCCCTCTCCACAAAAATCTACACCTTGTACCTATATTAGGAAGGATTATTATTATTATTTTTACAAAAGCGTCGAGTTAGCAGAATCATAAACGCATCGGTACAATTGCTTAGCCTTTAAAGCAGTGAACTGGCATGCTTGCTTGTAGGCCGGACGAAATGCTTAGCGGCATTTCGTCCGTCTCTACGTCCTGAGTTCAAATTCTGCCGAGGTCGACTTTGCCTTTTATGAAGACATTTATTGATTCATGCGAAAGCGTACCGGTCAAGAATTTAATTAACACACGTATTTGAAACAGCCTTAGATTAAAATATCGTTGTGGATATATGTTACAAATGCGTATTCAAGCATAATGTTGATTTGGTTGACCTTCATTTTAACAACACCTAGAAGGATGAAAGTCAATGTCAACAGGAGCAGATTTGAACCCAGAACATAATACTGCAATAATAATAGTAATTTAAGTTTAGAAGATGACAAAGGACTGAGATGTGTGGTGCCTTGCTGAACCAAGAGGACCTGTCCACCACTAAAAAACAGATACAGGTGCTGTTATCTATTTCTTTACTACCCACAAGGGGCTAAACACAGAGAGGACAAACAAGGACAGACAAACGGATTAAGTCGATTATATCGACCCCAGTGCGTAACTGGTACTTATTTAATCGAACCCGAAAGGATGAAAGGCAAAGTCGACCTCGGCGGAATTTGAACTCAGAACGTAGCGGCAGACGAAATACGGCTACGCATTTCGCCCGGCGTGCTAACGATTCTGCCAGCTCGCTGCCTACAGGTGCTACAAACTATTATCTATCTCCTGTATTTTTAGGCCTTATCTGGGGAAATACGGGCGCTCTGAGCGAAGCCTTGTCCTCTTAACACAGCAATCTCTTTGAGATACTTCCTTGAGACCTACAAATATCACAGCTAAGTGAGGCTTCAAGTTTTATATATATAGTCATTATATGTATACATAATATTATGTGTATATTTATGTGCGTGTGTGTGTGTATCTTTGCATGTACATATGTGTATGTATGTATGTATGTATGTATGTATGTATGTATGTATGTATGTATGTATGATTAAATATGTATAACGTTGTTTTATGCAGAAATCTCAGCTACAAGCTTTCTAAGGAATTTATATCGAAAACAGTTGTATCTATCAGACCGTCTCACTGCCTGTCTCTCTGTGTATCCCTCTCTCTGTCTGCCTGCCTGTCTGTCTGTCTGCCTGCCTGTCTGTCTGTCTGCCTGTCTGCCTGTCTGTCTGTCTGTCTGCCTCTTTTTCTCTCTGTATATATATATATATATATATATATACACATACACGCACACAATCACACACACATATACATGTAGTATTCTATGGCGTTGCTAATTCATTTCACTTATATAAAGTGTATTTAAAACACTCCATGCCATACACCACACATACACACATACACTCACTCACACGAACAGAAAACTAAATAATATTCACATATACATACATACATACACACATACATACATACATACACACATACATACATACATGCACACACATACATACTTGCATACATACATACATAAACACATACATAAACACATACATGCATACATACATAGATACACACATGCATACATACATACATACATAAATAAATATACATACATACATACATACACACATACATACATACATTCATACATACATACATACATACATACATACACATGTAAAATAAACAGACGTACGATCTTGTTCTGCTTATATCATGCCTGAAAAATCCTTCTGATACGATTTTACACACGATTTCTATGACTTCTCCGCCGCCGTCTCCGCCGCCATGTTCGACACTTGTGTTTATATTGTATTATTTATAAAGTAAATAGAGATATTATTCTATACAATGTAAATATTAACATTAATAATTTGATCACTTTCTCCATGGCGGTTATTGAATATTACACTTGTGTTTGCCAACGTGCGCGTGTGTCTGTGTTCGTGTGTATGCAAATATATATTATATATATATATATATATATATATATATATATATATATACTATATATGTGTGTGTTGTGTGTGTGTGTGTGTGTGTGTTTGTATGTATGTGTATATGTATGTGCGTGTGTATAATATACATATATATATATATGAGGACCACTCCGTCGGTTATGACGACGAGGGTCCCAGCTGATACGATCAACGAAAATTAACGTGCAACTGGCGGTGTACTACACAGATACATATATCCTTTACGCAGATTTTAAGGGAGAGTCAGCGTAACACAGAGTGTGGCAGGGCTGGCCCTTTGAATTACAGGTACTACTCATTTTTGCCAGCTGAGTGGACTGGAGCAATGTGAAATAAAGTGTCTTGCTCAAGGACACAACGCGTCGCCAGGAATTGAACTCACAACATTACGATCGTGAGCCTAATGCGCTAACCACTAAGCTACACGCCTTTACACACATACACAGACAGACAGACAGACACACATATAAGTATATATATATATATATATACTTATATGTATGTCTGTCTATCTGTCTGTCTGTCTGTGTATGTATATATATATATTTAAAAAAGATGTGGAACACGAGTTATGATATATAAAAAAGGAAATGAAGAAAATTCTGACAAAATATTTTAAGTAATTTAAGTAATTTAATTAGGTGAAGTTCTTTTTACCGGTTGCGCATTTGTTATGCTTATCAAAAGATATTTTTTAAAGAGAGATAGAGTTCCTTTCTGATAGATTTTTTTACTTAAATTATTTTGTCAGCATTTTCTTCATTTCCTTTTATATATATATATAATATATATATAATATCTTATATCTATATATATCTATATATATATCTTATTAAATATTATAAAAGGCAGATTTTATCTGCCTCCCTTTGTCTCTTATAGAAATCTACTATATAGGATTTCTTCAATTACAATTTACCTAGCATTTTTTAAGAGTAGAATGCATCGATGGTCTTGCCAGGTCCACTTTTTAAATTTCAACCCCAATTAAGCAAAATTTAGAGAAAACTCACCATTGTGGTGTATGAGTCAAATGCTTTTCTTAGTGTGGGATACAGCACACGCACACGCCACACACACAGTGTGCAACGAATAAAGTGAAAGTAATTCACTGTGGTGTGTTGACAGGTAGACAATAGAATGCGATGGCGATGGCGATGGCGATGTATATTTGTTTCTGTCTATGACGCTGATAGATACATGAGTAAAATGTATGGGAAGCTAAGAGATAAGAGTGAGTGAAATGTTCTTGGAAGAGAGTAAATAGCGAGAGAGTGATTTGAGGAAGACTTTACATTAAATAACCGTAGTGGCCTGTCATATGAAGAGGAATGAGAGGGTACTGGAGGAAATAGGGTGAGTGAGGAAGATGGCCCCTAGCAACTACACCTTTAAGATAGGGATTTCTAAGGTAGCCCACGAGCATCGTCACCTCATTCTACATGTCCCTGTAATTTTGGAGCGAATCAGACGACGGATAAAGTTATCTCTAAGAAACAGAAAGATCGCCCAAAAGTGTATATAGATATTAAATGTATTTATATATTCATCTATACACATGTATGTATAATGTGCGTGTATATATTTCCATAGAGGTAACCATTCAATCCATACAAAGTTTTTTAGAACGAAAATATTTATATATAAAAGAAAGGTTGTGTGTCTGTCTACTCCATTTAGATTCCTAACTACTCTCCCACTTTTGCAATGCAGTTTAACCAAAACCGGGTATCTTATAGTCGTGATTCATATCGAGCCCTTCTGGGTATTAGCGCGCGTCTACGATGAGTCTATGATTTTACAAATAATTTACCATCATTTTTTCCATTTTAATGCATATTTTTTTTAATAAAGGGAAGTAACTCTCAAACTTCACACCAATATGCGTGCTCATATGCGACGTAATATCACACCAAGCAGCATTTCCTCACACCCTCCTTGCACTTCGCGAAGGCAAAATACCAGGGATGAAAATGGTAATATTGCCATCGATTCCATTTGTAACATTGTTAAGACGCCTTCTGATCTCAGAGATGCATGTTCCCAGATCTACAAGCTAATTATCAGAATATGGATTGGATTGGCAAAAAGGCTATACTGGCCCCGAGGAATAAAACTGTTCACCATATTAATGATGAAATGCTAAAACTCATTCCTGGGGAAGCCTATGTATATCAGTCTATCGATACAACTCCTGACCCAGAGGACGTCATCAACTATCCAATAGAGGTACTCAATTCCTTTGAGCACCCCGGACTACACCACACACTTTCTCAAACTTAAAGTTGGTGCCCCTATAATGCTCATCAGAAATTTGGTTCCCCCAAAACAATGCAATGGCACACGTTTGATCGTTAAGTCCTTATCTCCCACCGTAAACTTATATCAATATTTGCCTGAATAATCATCATAATTCAGTGCAATCATTAACAGTACTTTCAAGCAATTCAGCTCCGAGCAACGCCGGGCAATTCTGCTAGTATATATATATAGAAGGGCTTCTCTCAGTTTCCGTCTACCAAATCCATTCACAAAGCGCTGGTCGGCCTTAGAATATAGTAGAAGTTACCTGCCCAAGGTGTCGCGCACTGAGATTGAACTGGGAACCTTGAGGTTGGGAAGCAAACTTCTTACCACACAACCACAACCACGCCTATGTAGGTATGCATATATATATATATACACATATATGTGAGTCTGTGTTATTGTGCGTGCGTGTGTGTATGTGAGGGTGTGTGAGAGAGAATGTGTGTGTGTGCGTGTGTGTACGCGCGCGCATGTATTTACAAATAAACATGCGTATATCGGTTTCTTGTTGTTGCTGAACCTCTATGTTACGAGGACGTAACCAAGCCCTCACCGGTTATTGGAAGATGACATACAACCTCAAGCATGCGCGCCCGCTGCACACGCATGCACAACAAACACGCACTCCAAAACACATGCGCGCGCGCTGGCACACACATGATAGGCTTGCGCATCTAGGGCTATATTTATAGAAGACACTCACCCATGACACGACCCGGAGGTACCAAACATGAAACACACGTTTTTCCAAAGCCAACTTAAACTCAGACGTCTCTGCACCTAAAAGCCATTTAACAATTGGACAGACTCTGTTGTTTCTTCCATCGATTAATAAACATTGTTAGAATGGAGGGGCTGTACCCGTAACATTTTTCTCGGGATTCCGAGACTGATGGTGGAACATGATATGAGAATGCACGACAGTTTCGTTGTTAGACGACAGTTTGGATATGATTCAATTGATGTATCGAAGTATCTGCTAATTTGCTCCTAATCCCCGCTGCAAAATGTTCTGTCTCATAATTCCTTCAAGAGAATTATGGACCAGACTTCACCATTTTTAGTTTCTGATATCCTTGTCCCTCGATTATGAACTTATCGTTTACTATGTATGGGGTGCGATTTTGAAAGACACCAACCACTCTGCCTGCAACACCAAAGCTAAGGAGGTAGCCTAGATCAAGGCGGTATTCGAAGATCTTCCCAGGGTTATAGTGAGGAACGCATATACCAGGTTCCGGAGCCTTCTTGCAGCCGTAGTGAAAGTTGAGGCAGCTATTTTGAATAAAGTGTCATCTCTCAGGCATAATAATCTAGTTCATATTTTTCGCAATTTTAAAATTCCTTCAATTTTAGATGGGATACTGTGTTTTATTTTATTTTAAGCAAACAATCAAAATTAACACGAACACCGTATATGTCCACCATTCATGAAGACATATGATCCATTCCACAGACCTTAGCATCATTTCCGTGTATCCAATTGGATTGAGCCGAGTCTTATGTGAAATACACTCAACGATATCACAACCATTTATTATTGAACTACGAGAACGGTCGATAGATCTTATAAGAATTTCAGTGGCTTCTAAAAAATGATTAAAGAGAAATGAACTAACGGGAAATTATTTGACTAAAGATTTTTCATTAATTTCTGTTTCTCAGAAACTGTACTCATCATTCTATTTTATAGAAACTGATTTTAATGGTCTCCTTGAGGGAACAAGTTGAGGGCATTTTATTTTATCAAAGAAGTCGGTAAGATTAGATAAAATGTAATACCAATCTGCACTCTGTCAGAAAATTGAGTAAATTTGATTTTTGTTTTTCTTGCGATGAAAGGAAATAATTTGTTGTTTTTTTATTTAATGAAACTGCTGTAACCCTTCGAAAAATCTTACCATGTAACAACCATCTAGTTTTTGAGTGCAACAATCAATTTTTGTATGCAGTTCCTGCAGCGTTGCAAAATTCTGAAAATAATCAAACATCTGTTGAATTGGCTTTAATGAAATTCACGATCTTGATAATAGCATCCATATTGACAGACAAATCATGGACCATTTCCTTTGATGTTGGCACCTGTCTTTGAATAATGCAATGTGTTTGCAATATATATATATAATATATATATATATTATATATATATATATATTATAATAAAATCGCTCTCAGTTGTTTGACTTTTGTGCAAAATCCATTGAGCTTTCCTGTAATGTTAATATCAACTTTTGTTCACATTACGACAGATACGAAAGTTGTATGGAACGCAATGCAAGTATGGGGATAACTTTTTAAAATTAACTTACATAAGTCGTTCAAAGTTCATATAATGATAGAGAAACTCTCTCTATATACAAAGGTATTAGTTAATATGGTCTCCTTCACAACCCAAATTCCTCTGTTGATGAATCCTACTCCCGAATCCCGAATCTTCTTTGAAGAAATTCACATGTGCATTGTTGTATCCACTTCTTCACGGCTACTTAATTTCACCATGACTGTATCATCAAATCGTTGTCTCCGAAGATTGTTCTTCATTGAATTGATCAGGTGAGGATCAAATTTACTGAATGCCCGATTTGTTGTCAAAGATGCGTTTGGTCCTACATTGTCGTGTGGACGTGGGACCGTTTTCATATTCTTCCTCCCAGTGGCTTTTCTAAGTTATGTTCACGGTACAACCCTGTTTCAGAACACCAAGGAAAAAGACGCCTTTGTCATCCCCTAAGCAGTCGCTATAAACTTCTGTGCCGACCGATAGATCTTAAACTTTTTTGGTCTCGGAGAAGTGTGACGCCATTCCATGTACTGAGTTTTCGTTCCTGGACAATGAAGACACGACAACGATTCATTCTTTGCCGTCAGATCGGAAAAAAGCGCGTTTTATTGGCTTCAAACGCTTCCGGTAGATCAGAGCAGATTTCTACCTCTACTTCCGGTGTCAACTACTGAGATACCTACCGTTTTCCACCGTCTTCCACCATCTTCTTCAATACACTGTCATCAAAGTCTATTCCTGTTGGAATCTCACAGAGTTTGACTCATCTATTCACGTGAATAGGTCCATTCGCTGGTGATTTGTTACAGTGGTCGCCGTCGGTGGTCTACCGCTGCCTGGTTTGTGCTCAATACTGATTTCCCCTTCTTTAAACTTCTTTATCCATCTCTACACATTGCCCCTGCTAATGGTGTCAATATACGACATACATATACACATATATAGACATACACAGATTGTAGCCTCCCGTTTATGACGGACAAGCCATAATCCTCCTTCGCTAAGAACTTTATGACGGCATGTTGCTTCTACTTGGAACACATTATTTACCTACTATGAAGAATAGAAAGAAGAGTTACAACAGGGGAAGAGTTACTACAGAGAAAGAGTTACTCTAACCATAAATGCAATTTGAACGGCGTATGCCAGTTACTGTAGAGCCTCATCTGAATTTCCAATATTTCATTTGATACATTATTTACATTATTTACACTATTTACATTTGACGGATATTTGTCCTCATCTTTGTTGTTAACACAACGTTTCGGCTGATATACCCTCCAGCCTTCATCAAGTGACTTGGGTAAATTTCGAACCTGGGTTCTCATTCCTAAGGTATTTTAATGTAAATAATGTAAATAATGTAAATAATGTACATAATTCCCCATCTCTTAAATATAGAACTCTATTTCATTGGATGTTGTGCATAGCAAAAAGACCGAGCAGAAAATAAAACTAAAGATTCCCGTAGAATTTATTTACGTAAAATATCGAAAATATCGAACACATTATAACACTTGTACTTGACTTCTGGCGATATTATTTTTCATTTGACTGTATCAAAAGCTTGGAGTTTATTATCTTTCGATCGTGCGATCCACTTGATTTTCCATCGAGTCTGCGCTTCAGCATGTCATAAGAAAATGGGTTTGATTTCGAATTTAACGCAATATTTTCACTAGAAACCTTTCATATCCCGCCGACAAAATGAAAGATCCACCACCTGTATGTGTTTTGATAACATTGCAATAATTTCTTCCACTATATAAGACAATTATAAGCAAAATGAAGCTGTAATAATATAAAGCCAGCAGGATTTTGCTTCTAATATGAATAGAGAAGTCCTTAAACTGTGGTTAAAATTTGCTGGATTGTTATTCGTGTTTGAGACATGTTTATTTGAGACCCTTCAGTTTTGATAACTCTAAATTTATGTTTGGTAAAACAAAACACTTTTCTTTTTACTCGGCGGGATTGCTACCGGAGTACAAAACCATACTTGAAATAAGAAGAATCGAATAGAATATTTCTTTCAATTTTCCTTTTAAGATGAGAATGGAAGTCCTGCTACGTTAGAATTCCACTTTAGAAATTTATAGATTATTTTAATTAACATACATGCATACAAACGTACATGCATATGCATGCGTACATATTACATACATAAATATAGACAGATGTACAGGGACAGACAGACGCTCATATACAGGAGACACACACACACACACACACACACACACACACACACACACACACACACACACACATATATATATATATATACCCCAAAACACGTGCATTTAGATATATTTGGATTGATACA
Source organism: Octopus sinensis (assembly GCF_006345805.1). Taxonomy (NCBI): domain Eukaryota; kingdom Metazoa; phylum Mollusca; class Cephalopoda; order Octopoda; family Octopodidae; genus Octopus; species Octopus sinensis. The sequence goes on from NW_021834341.1 coordinate 22,887, forward strand.
CTCACACTTATATATATATATATATATATATATATATAATATACATATATACATATAAAACATATTCGTATATATATATGCATATACATGCATATATGTATGTCTATGTATACATATTTATTTATATATGCGTATATATATATATAATATATATATATATATGTATATATTTATGTATGTACCTATATATGCATGTGTATATATATTTACGTATGTATATATGTATACATGCATATATATATATATATATATATATATATACATATATATTTACGTATGTATACATATATATATATATGTATATATTTATGTATGTACCTATATATGCATGTGTATATATATTTACGTATGTATACATATATATATATATGCATGTATGTATATATATACATATGTATGCATATGTATGTATGTGTCTATGTGTGTGTGTGTGTGCGTATGCATAACCGAGATTATTGTATGGAGATGATATTATTGGTTACGTAATATTCAAGTAGGAAACTGCATGAAATATGAATTTTTCTGTTTAATATGCTGCAACATGTGTCTACTCTGACAGTTATATATGTAACTCTCTGCACACAGAGTTAGTATACGAGAATTTAGGAGCATCTCTAAGCCAGTAGGAATGGGGAGACGGAGGCGAAATGCATGAAATTCTTTGCTTACAGAACAAAGACAACTATCTGACATGACAGGTTCAATCTATATAAACTGCCAGTAGGTCTCGAGGTCAGTGTAAGCTTTATATGACGTAATGCCACGACGTGGTTTGAAGTTTGGCATCACGCATGCATAACGGCTTCTAGAATGTTCTGAAACGGTAATATGGTGACAGAGAATTGATAGAGTTGAAATATGTGGTGTTCTTGACTGGAGATGAAATGGAACCGGCTGCCATAAAAAGTTATATATATTTCAATGGTTAAAATCTAAAGTCAGTCTCTGATTTATTAGAATTATGATCATGAAAAGAATATTTTAATTACGTTATACGAGGTAATTTGCTTTGCCTTCTTTTTCTGTCCTGAGATCACCGTCAAGGATGCCTGACCATGCTAGAAATATTGGTTTAATTCACAGAGATTTGAAGTTACAGCACCGACAACCACTTATATCGATATGCGTCACAGGGTTTGTATAACTCGCTTAAATGAACTAAATTTTTGTACCGATTCATTCTCACCCGTCTACCATAATGTATATATATATATATATATATGTATATATAACTTATATATAGAGGGCATTATACATACATGCCAGAGAGCATTATACATACATGCCACACGCTAAGAGGGACAATTAGTCATTTCTACCAAAAATATTACTAATCCCACCGAATGCAATTTTTCAAAATAAGACATTTAAAAAATATAGACCTGTATCACAGTGATTTCTTACTTACGTATTCATCAGCAGGCCTGAATGCATCATACATAAACGACCCTGCCCCGCTTAAGCCGATCAGCTAACTGATCAACATCAACGAAGCACATGGGTGAGTTTACATATATTACATCCTGTAAATGGCATACTTTTACGAATTGCATTTCGGGAGAGGAAAAGTTTTTTCGGAATAAAAATTTAGCAATTAAGGACAACTACTTAATAAGGAAAACTTAACAAGAAATTGTCAGGTAGATAGCGTGAAAACCTCATAAGAGAATAAATTTCGAAATATTATTTCTTATTGAACATATTAATTTATATATAGAGGGCATTATACATACATGCCAGAGAGCATTATACATACATGCCACACGCTAAGAGGGACAATTAGTCATTTCTACCAAAAATATTACTAATCCCACCGAATGCAATTTTTCAAAATAAGACATTTAAAAAATATAGACCTGTATCACAGTGATTTCATACTTACGTATTCATCAGCAGGCCTGAATGTATCATACATAAACGACCCTGCCCCGCTTAAGCCGATCAGCTAACTGATCAACATCAACGAAGCACATGGGTGAGTTTACATATATTACATCCTGTAAATGGCATACTTTTACGAATTGCATTTCGGGAGAGGAAAAGTTTTTTCGGAATAAAAATTTAGCAATAAGGACAACTACTTAATAAGGAAAACTTAACAAGAAATTGTCAGGTAGATAGCGTGAAAACCTCATAAGAGAATAATTTCGAAAATAATTATTTCTTATTGAACATATTAATTTATATATAGAGGGCATTATACATACATGCCAGAGAGCATTATACATACATGCCACACGCGCTAAGAGGGACAATTAGTCATTTCTACCAAAAATATTACTAATCCCACCGAATGCAATTTTTCAAAATAAGACATTTAAAAAATATAGACCTGTATCACAGTGATTTCATACTTACGTATTCATCAGCAGGCCTGAATGTATCATACATAAACGACCCTGCCCCGCTTAAGCCGATCAGCTAACTGATCAACATCAACGAAGCACATGGGTGAGTTTACATATATTACATCCTGTAAATGGCATTATATATATATATGCATATATATGTATGCATTTATGTATGTATGTATGTATGTATGCATGTATGTATGTATGTATGTATGTATGTATGTATGTATGTATGTATGTATGTATATATATATATATATATATATATTATATATATATATATATAGCCGATTTTCTTCCAGAATTAGCCAAGAAAACATTTTATCATTAATTAAAATCTTAGGGTAGCAAGAATATTCATAGAAAAATATTCATAGAAAAATTCTTAGTTGCCAGTAGTCTAGCGAGAAAGAAACAATTAGTCAATAGACTATATATTATTCAAAGAAGAATACAGTGTACGTTCAAACACAAAAGAGATACCCGAAGAATAGGACATCTGACTCGCTAGAAAGAGCAGTTAAAACTCCAAGCCACCAATTGTTGTAATTCCAAAAGTGATTGGAAAATAGGATTAAGGTAAATGTTTTTATTTTCCAGTCACTTTCGGAATTACAACAATTGGTGGCTTGGAGTTTTAACTGCTCTTTCTAGCGAGTCAGATATCGTATTCTTCGGGTATCTCTTTTCTGTTTGAACGTACACGATATATATATATATATATAATATACACGCACATATGGTCCAAAACTATAGAAAACACAAAGAAAAGGGAAAGAACAGCAAACATAGTGTATTAGTTTAATGCCCAGGAAAATGAGCGAAGTCTGTAACGTTTTGAGCCATCATTCGGAATAATTCAGCACTGAATATATTCCGGTAAAATTTAAAATTTAGAAATAGGATAAAATCTTTATAAGTATTTATCAAGTAGTCAGCATGACAAACCTCATAAGGGAAAAATTCATAATTATTCCCTTTAAATTATGAATTTTTCCCTTATGAGGTTTTTTACGCTGAATGTACACGTGTACCGAGATGCAATTCGTAAAGCCCACCTCTTACATTGATATATAAGAGTGAACAGTTCTATGTACCGTGCAGGATACATTTAGTTTTCGTCTGGTATGTTGATTTTTTTGTTCATTTTTTACGTGTCTTGGTTATGCCTGCACTGACGATTACAAAGTGTATTTTGTGCAATAACTATGAAATCATATAGGATTTGCGGATGAATCTGTTTTTAAGAGTTCGGTTTAAGATTTACATACCCTCGCGTTCAGTACACTGTATTCATTATGGTAGTTTTGACTTTAAGAGTCCCTCATAGCATGAGGCATTTATGTGTAGTAATACGCTTAATATAAATAGATATATATATGTATGTATGTATGTATGTATGTATGTATATATGTATACATACCATGTTTTAGTGGCAACAGAAATATTACCGTCTTGTATTGTTACTACTTATATCTCGTTCAGAGATTTTAGAACTATGTATGTATGTATGTATGTATGTATGTATGTATGTATGTATGTATGTATGTATGTATATATCTATCTACCCTCTTCTGACTCTTAATCTGCATGTGTCTTTCACTTGCTGTGGAAGTTTATCACCGTTAAAGGCCGCTGAGAACAAAAGTTCTCCACAGGGTCAACATAGTTTCTTGGTCTCTTGTCTTGAAGGATCTCAGTATCCATCCTGCCAGTTGTCTGCACTTTGATGCCATCTTGATGATGTGCATATAAAATTATGCGTCATTTCACGTACTGATCCTCAAGTATTTCACTGTTTGTGATTCTGGGATTGTAGTGCCTTCGGGTCTTGTATATGTAGGCTGTAGTGCATTCGTGAGTTGATAGTGCAGTGCTCTAAATTTTCCATTAAGCAGCATGTTGTTTATTTCAGCCCACTTGTATATCGAATTTAGGTCCCGCTGTAAGCTTGCGACGTCACCTTGGTTTTTTACTGCCTGTGATAATTTTGTATCATCGTCTTAACTAGTGACAGTGGCTGTCCGTGTGAACGTGGGCTATTATGAACAGTAATGGCCACAGAACAGTTCCCTGGGGGATGTCACTTAGGAGTTGAGCTTCCTCAGAAAGAGCAATATTGGCTGCAACTACCTGACTTCTGTCTGTAAGGAAGTCATGCAGCTACTCCCCTAGTTTACCAGTAATACCAAGGTCTTGTAGCATATGGCATATCATTCCATGATCTTCTTTATCAAATGCCTTTGCAAAGTCAATATATATCACGCTGACATCTGAATGGTCAAGCAGCTGTTCAAAACCCAATCATAGGCGTTCTGTGCAGCAGCTTCTTCCTGGACGGAAGCCATGCTGTGTATTGTTCAGTAGGTTGTTTCCTTCTAGGAACATTATCAACTTCTTTCTGATAGTTCGCTCCAAGTCTTTACTAACATATAAAGTCAGACAGATTGGCCTGTAGTTTTGACCTCTGCTCTGCTTCCACCTTTGTGGATAGCGTATATAATTATTTCAGGGTTTTAGAAATTTTACCACTTGCAAGGAAACGTTGGGAAAGTATCTGAAGTGGTTTCGCTAAAGCCTACTTACATGACGTCAGGAGAATACCTGGGAAGTCATTGGGAACAGGTGCAGAGTTTGAGATCATCTGATCTATGGTCGCTGTTACATTTGTTTCCTCAATGTTGATGTAATTGATGGTTAACGCCTCCTGTTTTGGAGCCGCAATATTAAAGAACTCAGCAGTTTTTTAAATTTTATTATAGTATGTGTCAAAGGGAGGAAGTGAAAACACTTTTAAATTGTTCACTGAGTATCTAACTTATCCTTCCTGGGTCGGCTGTCAGTGAGTCATTCCCATAAAACGAGGGTCCTATTTTATATTGTATTATGGTTGTTTCCTTTGGGAAATTATTGAAAGTTTTCGGATTTGTTTTTATGCTTTCCACAGCTCGATTCTGTCTCTCTCTCCCTCTCGCTCTCTCTCTGCCCTTTCCCTTTCGTGAGAGAGTTTGTGCAATATTCATTTTTTCATTCACTCTCTGTTTATTTTCTCTTATTCCTTTCTGTTGAAGAGCGAAGGTTCGAAATTTAAAGATTTTCCCGAGGATCAAATTAATACACCTGCCAGTTGTTCATACACCAGACTTCGTCTTTTGTTATTCTATAAATTTCAGGTGTACATATACATATATACATATATATATATATATATATATATACGTATGTGTGTGTGTGTGTGTGTGTGTGTTGTGTGTGTGTGTGTGTGTGTATGTATGTATGTATGTATTTATGTATGTATTCATGTATGTATTTATGTATGTATGTATATGTATATATGCAATATGCTGCAAGCATAAACTTACGGTAAAATTCATATATTTCTACAAGCATTGAATATCTACATACATATATGTTTGTATGTCTATCACTCACTCCCCGCTTCTGTGTCTCTCTATCTCTGTCTACTTGCCTCTCTGTCTGTGTCACACACACACACTCTCTCTCTCTTTCTCTCTCTTTCTCTCTCTTTCTCTCTCTCTCTCTTTATATGGCCGCAGTCAAATGACTGGAACAAATTAAAGAAAAGAACAAAAGAATATGTGTGTGTGCGGGGGGTGGTGCACATGTATATTTAAATTGATATAAATATATTTATATTTTTATACGTATGTATGTTTATATATAATATATTATATAATATATATATATATATACATGAAGATGTAATAATATTCATAAAGGTATCTTCGCGTGTACATGTATTTATATTGATATACATATGTATGCTTATATATATATATATAATATATTAGGTGCATTTATGTGTGAATGTATATATGTGTACATATATGCATATATGCATGTATATGTATGGTGTATATATTTATGTACATATGTATGTGTGTATATGATATATATATTATATATATATGTATATGTAAATATATATATATATATATATATATATATATTATAATATATATATATACATGTAAATATATACGGACATATTTTATACACACACACACACCACACCCACATACATATACACACATACATGTTTAAATACATATATTATTTACATATTTATCAGATGCCTAAGCTTCCGTCTGTTGCCAGCAAGAGATTGCAGAAATAAATAAAATAAATATAAAAGACGAAACTTTATTATATACACTACACATAAAACGTATTCATTCGCCATTTCGATTTATCATTCCATCAAGCAATGTGAATTCTTCGGTTTAAGTTGACATCATCAGATGCTTTAGTAATTTGTAAGCCACCGGGGCAGAATTTAGAGCTGTAGTTGTGTGTGCCGGGAATATTATGAAGTTATAAAGCGTAGCCATCATATATAGTCGACATTAATGCTTAATAATGTCTTGTATTGATTCCTGCATTCGAAGCCATCCGCGGCATTGATTTTCGCAACGAATCGATATTATATATTACACTTAGTCGTTGAGATATATGTGTATATGTATGTATATATGTATGTATGTATATATGTATGTATGTATGTATGTATATATATATATGTATATATTTATATGTGTGTATATATGTATATTTACATACATACATAGAAGAGAGAGAGATGTAGAGATAGATAGATAGATAGATTAATATGTGTTTGTATGCATCGATATATGCATTTCTATGTGACCATACATAAATATATATGCACCTGTACACACACACATATCTTGATTCATGTATGCATACGCACATATATACACACAGACTGTATTTATATCTAC
>NW_021834341.1:35000-49381 GCF_006345805.1 Octopus sinensis
GTGTGCTAACGATTCTGCCAGCTCGCCGCCTATGGTACCAGTTGATCCGATCAACGGAACAGCTTTTTTGTGAAAATAACGCGCAGGTAGTTGATCACATTAACACACACGTGTACCCTTAATGTAGTCCTCAGGGAGATTCAGCGAGGCACAGAATATAACAATTTTGGCCCATTGAATTACAGGTATAACTCAGTTTTTGCTCGCTGAGTGGGCTGGATCTTGTTTTAACCGCCATCATTTAAATCTGAACACTGTCTTGAATATATATAATATATATATATATATATATATATATAATTATATATATATTAGGTATATATATATAATATATATATATATATAGATATCGTAATCATTTGTAGCATATTAATTATGAATTTGCATTCTCTCCTCCAGATCTCAAGTTCAGCTATAATTTGCACCTGACAGGTCGGTATATGCGCTGTTTCTCCAATAATAATATGTATGAAACTGAAGGTATACCTTGGAAACTGGATTTGCGAGCTCCTTATCAATGATCCATAGACGTCTCCTTTCTCTTACATTTTTCTAAACAGATTCGTCTCCAGAGAACAGTTAGTTTCCAAAACTGAAATACCCTTTCTTTCTGGTTGCACACTAAAATATCTGACCGGTTGCGTTTTAACTTGTTGGCTATTTTAACTTTCAATTTCCACCAGTATTCTGTTAATCCATCGGTCTCAATATGGTCAATTTGCTTGTAGGTATTCCCTCTTTTCTTTTTTGTCATCCTGTTCCAGACCGTCCTGGTCTCCATATCATGCTTCATGGGGAGACAATATCTGGATGACATTCTGTCACAGATGGCAATAATATGGTTGATGTCTTCAGTCTTGGTCTTGCAGAGCCTACATTTGTTGTCTTTCAACGCTTCCTGCCATTTATGTTGTAGGTCCTTGGTGGAGATTTTTGTTCTTGGATCACATGGATGTAGCCTTCAAAGTAGGACGGCATAATCGTGTCGGAACTTCATGCCAAGCTGTTGAAATGATCGATCGGTTTTAGCTTTACGTGCCAAGTACTCTCGTTCTATGTAGGTATGCATGCATACATGCATGTATGTATGTGTGTATGTATGTATTTATGTATATATATGTATGTATGTATATATGTATGTATACGTGTTGGTGCATGTATATATGTGTATGTATGCATGTATGTAGATATTTATCTGTGTGTTTATGTATGTATGCATGCATACATGCGCATGTGTATTGTGTAAATATGTATGTATATAAGTATATATATGTATGTACGTATGTATGTATACGCGTGGGTGCATGTATATATGTGTGTGTATTCATGTATGTAGGTATGTATCAGTGTTTATGTATGTATGAACGCATGCATACATGCACGTGTGTATGTGTGTAAATATGTATGTATATATGTATATATATATATATGTATGTATATGTATGTATATGTGTGTGAATGTATATATATGTGTATGCATGTATGTAGGTTTGTATGTGTGTGCATATAAGTGTGTGTATGTATGTATATGTACAGAAATGGATATACTCACACACATACGCAATGCACATACACTCACACATATACTTTGTAGAGCTAACCGGAGATTTTTGGCAGCAGATACCCCAGTAACATTTTGGGATTTTATAGAAACTAAATTTTTAAAATAAATCTCGGTTATTTCAAAGATGCACCCAATTATGCTATGTGTAGATGATCAAAGGAAGATAAAAACAAGTTTCCAAAACCATGATTAATGAAACTATATTTTAAAAATTATTTTAAAGAAATAAAATTTAATACGACTAAAACTTTATTTAAAGTCTTCAGTGTGGAAATACGTGCTCACAAAATTTAACAAAGCATGCTTTTGTAGCTACACAAAAAGGAACAAACAAACAAGCGTTGTAATAAACTGAAATTGGCACCACTTTATCAAAGCAGATATTTTTTCAGTAGCAAATAATTTAATTGGAACTACTATTAATACTTTCAGCAGAATTTGTAGCTTGTCATGGAAATATTCTTCGAATATTTTTATGAGAAGCTTGTTTAGGAGAAGTTATTAATAAAGGAATTCGTTCTTCGTCAATTGCAACTGATTGTAAACTTCACAGAACGAAATGCACGGTTTTTATAGAAAAAAGAAAGTGTTATCTTCTCATCCTTACTGAAGAAATAAATTGAAGCTATAAGTAAGAATCAGTTTCGCTTCATTTTGGACGAATCGACTGACACTGGTTGTAAAAAAAATGGCGACATCTACGCGTATGTGTTAGCTAACATAATAAACGAGAAACTAAAAGTTGTATCAGTTTTTATGTCCGATTCTTGTTAAAAAAACCTTACTGCTGAAGTGCTGTATTATGTCATCTTGCCATATAAAAGACCTTGAGTGATGTGGGAATTAATATTAAAAACCATTTGGTATTGCAACGGAAGGAACTTCAAACCTTTTGTGGCTTTAATAATTCTCTCGGCACCTTCATGAAATTACATAATCTAAAGTGATTCTCATAAAATGTATGTCATTTTCTCTCTTTCCTCTCTCTCTCTCTCTCTCTTATTATCTCTTTCCCTCTTTTTGTATCTTTCTCTCCATTTAGCATGTTCCTAAGCTGTTGAAGAATTATTACCTTCTAACGTTGAATATTAGTTAAAGGAAAGCTTACAGCTGGTTCCGCAGATTAACACCGAGAAGAGAATCTTAAACACGAATATAAAAATTAATCGATGAGTCCCTTTTCAAGACCAAAATGGTAGGCGTGATATAACTGTGTAAGCAAACTTCTCAAGCCAAAAGATGCATTAATGCTATATTTTCAAATGACATCTTCTAGCTTCAACATGGATTATGCAAGAGGATTACATGTTATATCCTGTGAGACGACTAATAAAATTTATTTTGCGTTAATGAAATCTGTGTTCAATGAATTTGAAAAAAAAACTAATTTGCTGTTTGGAAATGAAATTATGAATCATTGAAGTATCTTAGATGAACTTTACAGTTTTGCATTGTCCATATAACTAGAAATGTTTATTCTCATTATGTGAATGTTAGAAGCTAATTTAGATATTAAATTTACCTCTCAGGGGAAAAATAAACTAACTTGGGATGCGATTCGACTAAACGTTTCAATAAGTGAGCTTTCATAAATACAAATGAAACATGAAAACAACTGTGGATACATTTTTCGGAATACTGTACAAAAACGGCATCTAATTCATTTTAGAATTATATGTAATGAACTTATTGTTTTCTTTTTATTAATTTAAGACAGAGAAAGAAGAGGAATCCTCATGATGCTGTTTCCTTCAGGGACTCCAAGACTTATTACTGAAAACTAACTTTAATGTTTGCAACTGAATGAAATCTGCTAAAAGCATATGGAGTAGTGTTTCTCAACCGGGGACCATATGACCCCAAAGTAAGCGCGCTGGACTCATGATCGTAAGAATGTCGTTTCGATTTCTAGACCGGGCGACGCGTTGAGTTCTTAAGCAAAACACTTCATTTCACGTTGCTCCAGTCCACTCTGCTAGCAAAAGTGAGTAAACCTGCGAAGGACTGGGGTACCGTCCAGGGGGAGAATTTATATGCCTTGGAAACCGGGAAACCGGTCCCTATCTTTCGGTAAGACTTGTGAAAGCAACTTTATTTTTTACAATGGTCATATGGATTTTGGTGTTAACGTTTATGTGAATTATAAATTGTTTATACTTTTACAATACACAAAATATTTTAACAAATATTTTTAATACGTTTATATATCATCGTGATCATCGTGACCGACCAGGCTATCAGATGTTACTACACATCGCTGGTCACAATGCGCTTCGCATTGTTTTAGCCTTCAAAGGACGCCACTCCGCTGGCTAAGCGAGCAGACCAACGGAAGAAAGAGTGAGAGAAAGTTGTGGCGAAAGAGTACAGCAGGGATCGCCACCACCCCTTGCCGGAGCCTCGTGGAGCTTTAGGTGTTTTCGCTCAATAAACACTCACAACGCCCGGTTTGAGAATCGAAACCGCGATCCTACGACCGCGAGTCCTTTGCCCTAACCACTGGGCGATTGCGCCTCCATATATATATATATATATGTATGTGTGTGTGTGTGTGTGTGTGTATATGTATGTATGTATAAATATGTATATATGAACATATATATATATATATATGCACACGCACACGCTTATATATATGCATACATACATACACACACACACATAAATATATTGTTGTTGTTCATGTTATCGTTGATGATAATGAGGATGACGACGATGACGACGATACAGATGAGGACCACGACGACAATGATGAGAATGACTATGATGATTATGATGATGATGATGGTGATGATGATAATGACGTCAACGACGAGGACGATGATGATGATGACAATGATGGCGATGATGATGATGAGGTTGCGAGGGTGTTAATGACAAATTATTAATGATGACGATGACGTTGATAGAAATTCTATAATTAATGAAAAGGAACAATGAGAAGTCTATGAACGTAAATAGAAGAAATAATTGATTGAAACAATATGATAATCCTCAAATTTACATATAAATTTCGGCAAACATAAATGTTAAATGTAAATATGTAGTTATCTACGGGCATATTTAAGATATCAATTTATCTATCTATCTATCTATCTATCTATCTATCTATCTATCTATCTATCTATCTATCTATCTATCTATCTATCTATCTATCTATCTATCTATCTATCTATCTATCTATATATATATATATATATATATATAATATATATTATATATATATATATATATATTATAAAATGAGATAGGGGTTGAAAATTCAACCCACCATGGGATAATATATATCCAATATACTGCTAGATAGGTACCCAACAAGACTAATACATAGATGTTAAAAATTGCCAAACAATCAGTTCATCTATTGTATTATATGGGTAAAGGTAATAATATTACCGTAAATTAATATTACAAAATTAGAGAATGGAGAAACCTACTTAAATCAATAAAATATCAACTATCAGATGATACCCAATCAATACTTTAATACACCATTACATATCAGTAAAGGCATTATAAAAAATATACAGTAAGAGTAAATAGACAAAGAGATATAAGTATAAAATTTCAAATATAATATGTAATTAAATCAATTCTGACAGCTGTTTCGGCAGTGAGGGCAGTCGTACCTCATTTAACCTATAAGCCAATAAAGGCAGGTATAAATGAGGCATTAACAAGGATGCCCCACGGCCTCTTCAGAGAATTAAATTTGTTATAATCGTGAAAAATTATTTAACCATATACATATAAATATAAAAATATAAAAATGTAAAATATAAAAACTTATACATTAAACTTCATAATGCTACACTTATATAATATAATACTCATTGGTACAATAATGGAAGGTAAACAGAACAAACAGTAAACAAAATATATATCAGTGTATATATTATATTAATAAGCACCGATATTATACATATTTGGCTAATAGTTTTTAAAAAAAACTAACACATAGGGAGATGAAAAATAATAATTAAAACCATGGTTCAGTTCATAAAATTATAAAGCTATAAAAGTTAATAAAAATTACTATTAATATTAATAATAATAATAATAATAATAATAATAATAATAATAATAATAATAATAATAATAATATATACAGTTATGTTTGCACCAAATCCATCCTTTCAAGATTGAAATAACTATGAGTTAAGAAATACTGACCACTAGGTAATGATAATTTAGATTAATTCGATTGGCTATTGGTTTGAAATTTAAATCTCAAAAGAAATTATACGGTTGGTTAGTCAAGGAACGCCAATATTCACACACGCATCTACAGATCAATCGCACATACACACTAATTATATGTATACACATACCTTATACACATACATAACCACAAGCAACAACTAGCACATAGATAAACAAAAAGGAAGCAACTATGCTGCCATTTAGTCCTACAAAATTATAACTATGCCTCAAATAACGAAAAAAATCCACTCATGCATTTCATAAAATATTTAATTTAAAGATAGAAAGATATTTTTAAATATCAGTATGTTACAAAATCAGATACTATTTTATTAGGTAACTTAAAATTTATAACACCGGTTTGTTGCAAAGTAAACATACGGTTGTTAGATTTACCGTAAGTTTGTTATGATTCCAAGTACGCTAAGTTATAAAATATAAAATATATATTAATTTATATATTATAAATAAATCTCTTATTTACTTTTTAAGTTTTAATATGTATATTATTATTAATATTACTACTATTACCCGTAGGCTCAGATCTATTTGAGCTACCGTTCACCTTTCCGAGGTTAACATCACTTCTACATTTATTATAGGTGTTTCATCTATTCTATTTTTCTATTCTTCTGTATATTGTTTTTATCCTAAATCTATTGGTGTTGTTCCTGATAGTTCTACCTCCATAAGAGGGTTCCCCTAGGTATAAACCATATCTTACTATTGTATCCTGCTTAAGCAATGCTGCATTGTATCTATCACAATGCTTGTTAAAAATTTCCTCGTTAGAGGATAAGCTAGAAATTCTCTGACTAATGCTACGCACTAGTGCATTTTTTATTTGAGGGGGGTGATTACTTGAACGGTTAATATATATTAGGTTAGAATTAGGTTTAATATAGGGTTCATGTAAACCATTAGTAATGTTACAATTCATCTAAATAATTAGCAGAATAATTTTCACTTTCAATGATAATGGATAGGCCGAAACTTTTAAAAAATTTATTTATTCTTTTTTTCAAAGATCTAATCTCCTATTATGTATTCTTAACACAAAATAAGGCGTCATCCCTGTATAATCCACCTTTTAATTCAGGGAATTCCCTACTAAAGTTATCTAATAGATACATCCCAACTAGATCAGTCACCTCCGCCGAGTCCGGCGATCCCATTGTGATATCGAACAAGTTAGGTGTGTCCTTTCTAGCCCAAAGTTTATTATCAAACTCTATTAAAGTTTTCCTGGCTGTTAATATAACCTTAATCTCCCCCATACTTAATTTAGTGTGTTTTCTAGCAAAAATTAAGGACTTATTTAATATAATAGGGTTAATGGAAGTGTAATAATTCTGTATATCAAATTAGATGAATTTATTTCTATTATAGCTAAAGTTGTTATTGTCACAGACCTTAATGGCAGAAAACCAATCCAAAGCACCCTGAGTATTCCTCCAAAGGTTTAGTTTGATTTTACTGCGGATGGTGGGTAGATATTTATCTAGAATGAGTTTGCTTAGTCTGCCTAAGTCAGATTTAGTAGGGCAAATTAATCTGACCTGTGTGTTTCCAAGAAAGTTCTCTTTATGATCCTTTAGTGTAATTCTCGGTCTAGTTGGGGTGTAGGGTTCCGTTTTTTCTTCTAGGTAGTAGTCAAATATAATTTCCCTGATCTCCAGGTTCAGTTTTCTAAGTGTACTAGAAGGTACTACTTTGTATTTCTTGGTTATTTCTTTGTGTAGAAGATCATGATATGTAGGAATGTCAATATTGTAGACGTTGCTGGTTTTGTTAGAATGTGTTAGAATGCCGCTCTTACCTTTGAGAGTTCTAATTAAATTTTTCAATTCCCTTTGGTGCGGGTTATATCTTAAAGGATGATTTCTAATTTTATGTTTTTTATAGTCTCCCATAGTTCTTGTTCAAATTGTCTAGATGTATATTTGGTGGGGACTTCCTAGATTTAAATGTAGTGCCTTTAATTTTAATATTTCTTCATAGGTACTTCCAATTCCATTACGGATCGTTTCCCCAGTATGTTGTTGGTTTATTTTTTTGTTATAGTTCTCATGGTGGAAAATCCTCCATCTGATCCTGTGGATGAATTCATTAATTCTATAAATTAGTTCTTTAGTGTAATGGTCTTTGGTAGGGATAGGTACATTCTTCATTGATGAATTGATCAGTATTTTCTCCATTCTTCTAGCAGTAATGATCAAGGAGGAACAAATATACTACACTAGGGTGTATTCACATGCACTATTAATATTTAAATTAATAAATGGATGCTTCTATTACACCAGTATGAGCAATTCAGGTTCCTCAAAAGATAAATTTAGGTTATAAAATGAGATAGGGGTTGAAAATTCAACCTTGTCTATTTACTCTTACTGTATATTTTTTATAATGCCTTTACTGATATGTAATGGTGTATTAAAGTATTGATTGGGTATCATCTGATAGTTGATGTTTTATTGATTTAAGTAGGTTTCTCCATTCTCTAATTTTGTAGTTTATATATATATATATATATATATTTATCTATCTATCTATCTATCTATCTATCTATCTATCTATCTATCTATCTATCTATCTATCTATCTATCTATCTATCTATCTATCTATTTATCTATCTATATATCTATTTATCTATCTATCTATCTATCTATCTATCTATCTATCTATCTATCTATCTATCTATCTATCTATCTATCTATCTATCTATCTCTCTCTCTCTCTCTCTCTCTCTCTCTCTCTAACTATCTCTCTATCTATTTATCTATCTATCTGTTTATCAATCTATCTATCTATGTCTTTTTTTTCCTTTTTTTACGATCCCTTTTGATCGAAAACCTACCCCCACCCCTTTTGTTTCTCCCCAAAAGGAAAAGCTCTACTTTGTAATTTGTCCCCTCTGTGTTCAGTCCTGTGTGGCTAATAAAGAAACATATCTATCTATCTATCTTGTTTCTATCTATCTCTCTCTATATATATATATTTATCCATATATTTATGCACTTATGCCCATGTATCGGTTTGTGCATGTATGTGCATGTGTTATGCATAATGTGTGTATGAGTGTTTTTACTTCTTTACACGCCCGATTTGGTATCTGCCATCATTACGATCTGGTTAAAAGTCACATGGGTATTAATACTTTGAAATGAAGTCACAATGACTGAAAGCTCCATGCAGATACTAACGCTAATAGCAATAGATACAGAGCCCAAAGTAAGCCGTATTCTTAACACCCAATACAAAAGCACTGATTGCACTTTGGTTTTGAATATTCACCTAATGGATTGCTTTGAAGTATTAACAGGGCTAAGAAATGGCTACCTGCTATCAAAACTTCACATGTTTTTAAAGTCTTTCTGGAATAAATCATCAAAGGGCTGAAAGACTTAGATAATATCTCTCCATCATTAAATGCGACGTCATAGCTATTGGACATGGTGGAAACAGAAATATAATACTAACAATATTTTAACAAATTAAACAGCAGCCATTTTGAACGTAGCATGCAGAAAGCCTGACTGGAAAATTAAGAGCAATAAATACAAGATATTGACGCTACAAAGATATCCTGAGCGTCAGCTTGCATCGTCGGGTGCATAAGAGGTTGTGGCTTTGAGATATACGAAGTTAGATAATTCAACGATAGTAAAAGTGGAAGGAGAAACTTAGAGACAAATGGTCGAGTTTGTAATATATATATATATATAGATATATATATATATATGATATATATATATATATATGTATATGTACATATAATATATAAAAGTATATATATATATATATATATATATATATATATATATATATATATATGTGTGTGGTGTGTGTGTGTGTATATATGTATATGTACATATATCGAAGAGCGTAGGCTCGAAACGTGAAAGACTGTCTCACTTCCCGAGTGTTAAAATAATACATCTGTTTGTTGTTTACACACACGTCTTCGTCTTTTTTTTGTAAATTCTCGCTATATATACATTTATGTGTGTGTTTGTGTGTGTGTATGTGTGTGTGTATATGTGTGTTATTTTGTCTGTGTTTGTACTCCCACAGTCGCTTGACAATCGATGTTCATGCGTTTATGTCCACGTAACTTAACACTTCGGAAAAAGAAACCGATAGAATAAGTACTAGGCATACAGAGTATAAGTCTTGGGTCCATTTGTTCGACTAAAAATGGTAAACTTTGACTAAAGACTTTGGCCATGTTGAAGCATGGCCAAAGTCAAATGACTGAAACAAGAGAATAAAAAAATAAAAGAATATATACATATTTATATACATACAAAAATACATGTCTATATGTATACATACATGTATACATATATAGGTATATACATACAATATACATATATATATATATATATATATAATATATATATATATATATACATACATATATACTTATATGTATACTTGTAATATTACATGTACACATGTATATATGTATATAAGCATATATATACATAATGTATGTTTGTATATATATATATATGCATACATATATACATGTATATATACTATATAGATACATATACACATATACGTATATATACATATATATATATATATATATATATATATATATATATATATATATATATATAGTACACTGTACATATATGCACACATATACATGTGTGTGTGTTCGTGCAGCTTTTCAACGCATCAAAAGAGTCCTTATGTTTCTCCATAATTGCGATGGCGTATATATTTATTGGCCGATCAAAATTTTAAAAGTCTTTGGCATCTTCATTATACAGAATTGTTCTCAAAAGTACAATAATGCAGCCCTTGTCCCCCTCCTCTTCCTCCTCCCCCACCTCTCTACTTCTCCCTCTCTTCTCCCTCTCCTGTCCCTCATCTCTCCTCTTCTTTCCTTCTCTCTCCCTCTCGATCATATATACGCATAAAAAGATGTACAAACTCGTATAAATATTTGTGCCTCTGACACTATGTGTGTGTGTAAGTATAAATATATATATGCGTGTGTGTGTGTGCGTGCGTATGTATGTGTATATGTGCATATATATATATATGTGTGTGTGTGTTATTTATATATACATTTATCCATTTTTATGAGTGTATATATATATATATACAAATATATACATATATTATATGCATGTATATATCTACATACATAGACAGACGCAGACACAGTACATGTTCACATAAACATACACCGTAAGACCAATCAATATTCTACCGTCACACCTCCGTTGCCATAACCATCAACATCACCACCAACGTCACCAAACTCCCCACCACCACCACCATTAACACATCATCTACCGTTAGGCTATATATCACTAACATGACCAGCATTGTAGTACGACCACCATGATCTAAACTCAACCACCATCACCGATACTACTACGATCTTCGCTGCCACATCCGTCACCGCCTACACCACCAATACCACCATTAACCTCACCACGAACACCAGCACTTCCGCCTTCCCAGGCGTGCCACCTCTGCCGCCACCGTCATCGGCGCCGATATCAACAACAGCAGCGCCGCTGCCTCGATGCTGATCCGTCCCTGGCCCATAGCCTCACAGCCATCGCCGTTACAGCAACCACCACCGTGACCGCTAGCTCCATTACTATCACCCCCAACAGTACCCACCGCAGCCCACCGTCAACACTGCTAACACTATTACAATACCTCAAGCTCCAACAACAACATCAACACCAACGACACCATTGCGCAGGAGTAGCTGTGTGGTAAGTAGCTTGTTTGCCAACCACATGGTTCCGGGTTCAGTCCCACTGCATGGCACCTTGGGTAAGTGTCTTCTACTATAGCCTCGGGCCGACCAAAGCCTTGTGAGTGGATTTGGTAGACGGAAACTGAAAGAAGCCCGTCGTATATATGTATATATATATAAATATGTATATATGCGTGTGTGTGTTTGTCCCCCTAGCATTGCTTGACAACCGATGCTGGTGTGTTTACATCGCCGTCACCTAGCGGTTCGGCAAAAGTGACCGATAGAATAAGTACTGGGCTTACAATGGATAAGTCCTGGGGTCGATTTGTTCGACTAAAGGCGGTGCTCCAGCATGGCCGCAGTCAAACGACTGAAACAAGTAAAAGTGTAAAGTGTAAGTGTATTGCAAGCACCAGAACCTCCACGCCCTACGACGCCCTCATCCCCGCCTCAACCAGCACCACTACCTCCAAAACATTCCATTAAATCTATAACTAGCCAATTTTACCATAATTATTAAGGAACCAATTTCGATCTGCAAATTCAATCCAGTGTTCACCCAGTGTTATTCACTGAGCACTAACTCAGAGTGGAGATCCTGAGATGCACCAGATTGAAGTTGTCAGTCATCTTCTTGTTTGTAACAGCTAAACTGTACAAGCATGAAGATACACGTATGTATATACCTGCATGAACGTGGCATGTGTATGTAAATACGGAAGGTACATATGAGTCTGTGTAGAAATACTTGTCAGAGTTTGTGCAGTGTACATACATGCAAGCGTGTTTATAATTAGATACCTATAAACACACGTATATATAGGCAAACATACATGCATAATTACATTCACAAGTGGAACACTTGAAAATTGTAGAGACCTTTCTCACATGAAACAATTGGTTGGCTCGTTACTACAGAAAGAAAGTGTGTATATATTTGTGTGCGTGTGTGTTTGTGTATAAATATATGTGCACACATATACGTATAACTATCTATCTACCTATCTATCTATATACATGTATAAGCATGCATATATAAATATAAATATAAATATATATATATATATATATATATATATATAATATATATATAATATATATATTATATATATATATATATACATATATATATTTAAGGTCTATATATATCATTATATTGAAGTAATCCACTTCGGTAAATGCACTTTAGCTACCTTACACTCTTTCCTCGGGTGGAAACCCCGTGGCATCAAACACTGCAAGGGACCTCGGAGTAATTGTCGTCAACAACTTAAGCTGGAATATCCACATAAACAACATAGTCAACAGGGCCGGCCTTAGGAGTTGGGAACAATTTTTGTGGGCCCAAGGTTCCCAGTATGTTGCACTTCGGAAATTACCCCCCACCCCACCAACTCGGAGTTATTTTCAGGTGCTATCAACTAATCTCGCCTCCTGATATACTGCAGAGGACATTTTTCCCCTTTGCGGAAAATTAGGTAACCACAATAGCGGCTGTTTTGTTTGATTAATAACTCCTATTTCTAGTATACTAAACAGACACGTTAAGGACGGGCTACCTTTCAGTCGACTATTCGTCGACATGGGCTGCAGAGCGGACCTTCTGTATCTTCAGGACTTTCCCTGTAGAGACGCTCCTACAATTATCTTTCTCTTCTCCATCTTCACCCGTCCTCACCTTCAATATTATCGTCCGCTGTGGTTTTCCCACACGAAACAAAATATAAAAATTGAAGAACCGCAGATATCGGTCACGAGGAAAATAGACCAAATGGTTTTGTCAATTGTATCTATCGTATGAAGGGGAAAATATTCCACCAGCATTGCCGAAAGGATTTTGGCATTAACTTTAAAATTCACCCAAGGCTTGGTCCCCATGCCATCCACCCTCTACAAAAATGATACTCATGTCATATCATTAAAACAGAATCATTTCATCTCAACTGGCCCGGCTCTCTTTAACATCCGTCTAAAACACATACGAGGAGACAAAAGTCACGTGCCATTCAAAAGGTTCCTGGACGAATATCTCAGCAAATTCAAGATAGACAACCGAAACCCGAACATATATCTCGGCAAACAATAACTCTTTACGCGAATTGGCTGTGCTGTCCGAAAAATGAAATGTCTTTTACAGACATTTAAGCTATACATGGCCAGAGCAAGTTCTAGCCGGCACTTATCTAAGTATCTGAATGTATATCAGGTATGAAAGAAGTTCAGGTTTCTTATAACATGGCCACCATTATATATTTAATATATGTTATTGTGATTAATAGCGCGAAGAGTATATCCGATACTTATAACATACAGCTAAAACATTACATCGAGATACCCATATTACTTTTAACGTAATCATATATAAGCACACAAACATATGCATATATGCATATATATATATACATATATATTTAGTATATATATAATATATATTTATGTATACATTTATATGTCTAGATACATTTACACACTCATACACGCATGTATATATGTATGCATGTATTATGTATATATATATATATATATATATATATATATATATATATATATATATAGATATATATATATGGTGGTGTGTGTATGGATTTATTATATATATATTATATATATAGTATATATATATATGTATGTATGTATATATATATTTATGTATTATATATGATATATATATATGTGAGTATATATATATATATATATATATATATATATACATACATACATAGATATATATATGTATATTATATATATATATATATGTATATATAATATATATATCTATATATATATATATATATATATATATATATATATATATATATAGTCTCATACTGTCTTTAATAATAGACTTTGTGAAAGGTATCTTAAATGTAGCTTACC
>NW_021834342.1:0-5000 GCF_006345805.1 Octopus sinensis
TTAGAGAGTTATAGCCAAAAAATAGCAAAAAAATGCAAAAAAAATTATAGTGAATTTTTTTTTAAATCGTTGATTCATCCTAGACATTTTTAGAGAGTTACTTCCCTTATATAATAGCAAAAAAATGCATTAAAATGGAAAAAAATGATCGTAAATTATTTTTAAAATCGTAGACTCATCGTAGACGCGCGCTAATACCCAGAAGGGCTCGATATGAATCACGACTATAAGATACCCGGTTTTGGTTAAACAGCACCGCAAAATGTGAGAGTAGTTAGGAATCTAAATCGTAGGAGACAGACACACAACTTCACTTTTATATATAAAGATTTGTGCAACAACTAAAACATTCGGTTGTGCAAATTGTTTGCACAGGAAACCTGCCCTGTGTGGCGGTTTTTGCCGTTTTTGTGGATCTGTTTCAGCTTTTTTAGCGATTTCTGTTTTGGCGACTTCAAGCCATGAAGTCGTTGTTCTAAAAGAACGCTGGTCTCCTTGACAACGCTTTACGACGTTGATTTCCTTACACTCCCTTCCCCACAGCTTCACGAGGGAGGGAAGAAGGGGGAGAAGCAACACAAGTGCAGGTGTGAGCATGGATGCCAACTCCGCCGCCATCGACACACTAAAAAATATGCGTTAAAATGGAAAAAAATGATGGTAAATTATTTTTTAAATCGTAGACTCATCGTAGACACGCGCTAATACCCAGACGGGCTCGATATGAATCACGACTATAAGATACCCGAATTTGGTTAAACTGCACCGCAAAATGTGGAGTAGTTAGGAATCTAAATTGTAGGAGACAGACACTCACACAACTTCACTTTTATATATATAGATATATACATATATAGTTTCTTATTATGCATGATTTATTCCGCATCGCAAATTTATTGTAAATATTTCGACATATTTCTTAAGGGAAACCTTCAACTGTTATATGCAAATATTATTTTCTTGTTTAAGATTCTGCTTTTATTTTATTTCATTTTATTGTATTTTATAAACCTATTGTAATCGTTTAATTTATAGATAATTCGATATAGGGTGTTCTACTTCGCATGTCTTTTATCCGAATTTTATTATTATACACTCAGCAATTTTTAAAAAGTAATGTTGTTTGTATATACGTCAGGACCTAGACATGTTTTTATGCGGATTTTTGTATTGTTGGTATGCATGTATTCATATGTATGTGCCTATGTATATGTGTAAGTAAGTGTGTAGGTTTATACTTATGCACATACATACATGGATGTATATGTATGCATATATTCACTTGAATTTGTGTGGATGTGTATTTATGTACTTATTTCTATATATTTATATATGTGTATTTACTGCTAATATACACTTTTATATACACATGTATACGTAATTTTATTTTGTGTATGTTCGTTACGTATATTCAGACTTCTTTCTTTCTTCCTTTCCTTTGTTACGGATAAGTAATTTTTCTCCCCTTTTCGTTACTCAAAGAGTCCTTTAACTTTACGTGCCCATCCCCTTCTCTTACTCACTTCTTTAGCTAACTGTTGCTTATAAGGTCTTTACCTTTTCTTTTTCTTCCCCCTCTATGCGTTTTACTTCTAGAGATTTTTGCATGTATACATATGTATATGTGTATTTGCATGTACGAGGGGCGTTCAATAAGTAATGCCCCTGACCCACTTCCCATAGCAGTAGAGCAACGAAACTTGGCACAGTTATTAGTCTTTTTCTACATAGGAACCACCCAGAGTTATGCATTTCTCCCAGCGTTTGATGCAGCTCTGGAGACCGTTTTTGTAGAAGAACCCAGCTTGGTCCTCCAACCTCAACGTGACTTCTGAAATCAAGGCTGCATCATCTGGGAAACGCTTTCCTTTCAAAAACAACTTCATGATTGGGAAGAGGTGAAAATCAGTAGGTGCAAGGTCAGGAAAGTAGGGGGGATGGGGAGGAGTTCATAGCCATACGCCTGTGCTTCTGATCTGGCGACAAGCGAGTTGTGGACCGGAGCGTTGTCCTGCAGGAGGAGGATGCCTTTGCTGATCTTGCCCCGCCTCTTGATTTTGATAACTTCTCTTAATTTCCTCAAAAGTGAAGCATAATAGGCTCCTGCAATTGTGGTACCCTTTGCCAGGAAATCTGTCATCACTACTCCGTCCTGGTCCCAGAAGACTGTGAGCATGACCTTGCCAGCGGAGGGCTGCACCCTTGCCTTCTTTGGAGGGGGTGAGTCACGGTGCTTCCACTGCATTGACTAGGATTTGGTCTCTGGATCATCGTGATGGACCCAGGTTTCATCCTGTGTAATCAGTCTTTTGAAAAATTTTGACTCATCTTCTTGGCACATCTCCAAATTCACCCTTGAGCACTCGACGCGTTCTTGCTTCTGGAAAGGCGTGAGCAGCCTGGGAATCCATCTGGCAGACACCTTTTGCATATGCAAATGGTCATGAATGATAGTTTCCACAGACCCGGTACTAATCTTGACCTCATGGGCTATTTGGCGAATAATTATGCGTCGATCTTCCAAAATGGCAGCCTCAACTTGACGGACAGATGCCTCATCAATAGCAGAAGGGGGCGACCAGATCTGGGAGCTGTTTCCACAGAGTTCCGACCATGTTTGAATTCACGATGCCAGCGTTTTACAAGGTCATATGATGGGGCATCATCACCATAAGTTACTTTCATTTCATCAAAAGTCTCCCATGGTGTGCGTCCTTTCAAATACAAAAACCAGATCAATGCTCGACACTCAACAGGTTCCATTTCACACTTGACTCGGTTCAAACACCTGTAAATCAGAAACCACAATTAATTCAGAGCTGTAATTTGCCACTTACTCTATAGAGATATAAATGATTGCACATGCAAAATTTCAGCTAGATCAAACAACTGCAAGTGGGTCAGAGGCATTACTTATTGAACGTCCCTCGTATATTTCAGGTGTATAATTCAAGGTGATCTTCAATAGTCCCTTCTCGAGTTGCTCTGCAGTAGGTCTCAAGATGAACCGTATGAAAACGAAGTTCATGCGGTCAGACAACGTACCAACAGGTCGAATGGTGATCACCAGTGATGAAATAGAGGAGGTAAAGGAATATGTCTACCTGGGACAGGAAGTGAATATGTGCCAAGATATCGAAAAGGAGATCTCACGGAGAGTAAGGGTCAGATGGAAGGCGTTTAATGGTATAAGGGATGTGCTCAAGGGAAGGTTGGACAGAACCACCCGCACCAACCTCATCAACAGTACAGTTCTACCTGCAATGTTATATGGTAGTGAAACATGGGCTACAACAAAGAGAGAAGAGCAGAGTCTGGTAACAGCTCAAAGAGCCATGGAAAGGTCAATGCTTGGAATCTCGCTGAGAGAGCACATCAGTAGCGAGATCATCAGAAAGAAGTCTAGCGTTAGGGATGTCATTGCAGAGTATACACGCAGCAAGTTTAGATGGGCTGGACACGTCGCCTGGCTCACCGATAATCAGTGGACCCGTGCAGTTGTCAAGTGGTACCCGCGCGAGCAGAAACAACCACTCGGAAGGCCTCTACGACAGTGGAGTTACGATTTCAGGAGGACGATTGGGATCTCGTGGATGAGAAAGGTACGATCCAGAGAGGAGTGGACAGCGTGCTGTGACCAGTGGTGTCAAATGGACGCCTGACGGACTGGTCGGTCAAGGTGATATATATATGTCTGCATATGTATGTGGTCTGTGTATATCCATCTGTGTATTTTGATGTATATATGTATATTGATGGTTTAGTATGCATATATACTGTTGTAAAATATTTTAATTTTTCATGCATTAGTCGAATTATATTTCACATATGATTAATTACAATATGTATTTTGAATCTGCTCTTCGATTTAAGGTTTCTCCTTGATTTTTTATAATAGGATGAATTTATATTGAATTCATTTATTTTGTTTGTTTTGTTTATCGCATGCTTAAGACTGTTATTTGAATGGACCAATGAAACAAATCCATTTTTAAAAGTGTATCCTTTAACTAGTTTTGATCATATTGTTATTTCTGTTCTATTTTAACAAAACTGTCCGACAAACGGGAACATGAAACTCTGAGAAACAGCTTTTGTTATATTTCTGCCGCTTTTAAATAAAGCATATTACTCTACCTCTGGTATTTGAGTACTCTTTTTTACACCTTGTTTCACATTTACATGCTTACTCCGGTACACATACATATATAGAGATATACATATATATATATGTATGTATATATATATATATATAAAACTGAAATGCGTTTTTACCGCTTGGATCACTTTCAATGCCACTACGTCCCGTCCGATTCGCTCCAAAATTTACAGGGACATGTAGAATGAGGTGATGATGCCCGTGGGCTACCTTAGAAATCCCTATCTTGAAAGGTGTGGTTGCTAGGGGCCATCTTCCTCACTCACGCTATTTCCTCCTTTCCCTCTCTTACTCCCCTTCATTTATAACTTTGAGAATTCCACTCCCGTTATTTAATGTATTCCCCTCAACTTCCTTTCACTTTCCCTTTATAAGTTCGTCAGACGGCTTTCTTTGATGTATCTGTCTGCATTCATAGGGAGAATTATCATCGTTACCAACTTATGTATATGTCTTCCTCACTCACTCACTCTTTTTCCTAATGATAATTATCATCGCCACCACCACCACACAATACTCACTCTATTTCATACAGACGGCCTTCTTTTATGCATCTGTCTGTGTGAAAGAGAGAGATAACTGAAATTTTTTACTCGGTTTTTGTAGTGCGTGCGTGTGTATGCATGTATGTGTATATGTATGTATGCATGTATGTGTATATGTATGTATGCATGTATGTGTGTGTGTGTATATGTATCTATGTATGTGTGTGTGTATGTATGTGTATGTATGTGTGTATGTATGTGTGTATGTGTGTGTATGTATGTGTGAGTGTGTATGTATGTATGTACCTTTGCCTGTTAATGTAACGGTCTGCTATGTAGAAAATAATGAGGTTGAC
>NW_021834342.1:7500-49441 GCF_006345805.1 Octopus sinensis
TCATGATTCTCTCTCACACACTGTCTTGCAACCTGAAACACTTCAAATCTTTGGTTCTCATGACACAGAACATTGGCAAATTTTTTCTTATCTGCTTCTCTCTGGCTAAGTAAACCTGTCACCTGACTTCCCTTCTGGCAATCTGATACAATTCCCTGCTACCACCGTTCTTCCAGTCCTTCCATGCCTGTTTCTTTTCCCTAATGGCCCTGTCAACAACATTGTTCCACCACATTACCTTGGGTCGAGAGATGACTTTGCACCATTCACAGATCTGGTCAGTAGCCCTCAACAGGTTGTCCCATAGGAACCTCCAGTTGTCTTCCAATTCAATGAAGAAAAACAACAGTCAAGACCAAAACCATATTATAGATGTGGAGAAATACATTTCAAAAGAAACTGTCCTTTTAAGAATCTAAAATGCTTTGCAAGTGGGAGAATTGGACACAAGAAATGATACTCTTGGGCGGAACAAAAAAGATCGAATGAAAAAAATTCAAGGAAAAAAGTATTGTCGAACACAATTGCAAAGTGAAGTACAAAAAAGAAAATGTCTATAAAAATAAAGAATGTGAGTACAAGACTACAGTTGAACTCAGGTAGTGACAATAATTAACGAGGAGACATGGGAAAAAATAGGAAGGCCTACATTGAAAAAACTGTGAAAATGATGAGCGGCATCTCCGGAAAACAATTACGATTTTGGGGTGAAATGATTAGTGAGGTAACATTTCATGGGAAAACTTTGAAGGCTAAAATTTTTTTATCAAAATATATAACAAACCTTTTTGGCACAGACTGGATAGAATTGTTTAATCTATGGAACCTCCCCAATAATGTAAATGGTTGTGATACCTGTACAAGTAAGGCGTTGGAAGATTTGAAAAAGAAATTGAAAAAGATTTTTCCCGATGTTTTTTCAGAAGAATTAGGTAGATTTACCAAGACAAAAGTAAAATTCCAAGTTAAAGAAAAACATCGTACCGATGTTTAAACTGGAGCGAGTTGTACTTTTCGCAGCATTGAATCAAGTCAGGAAGGAATTAGATAGGCTAGATAAGCTGGGAGTTATAAAAAAAGTAGATTATTCAGAATGGGCATCACCAACTGTTTATGTAAAGAAAAACAGTAACATAATATGAGTATGTGCAGACTTTTCAACAGGTTTGAACAAATGTTTAAGGACATACAATTACCTACTACCAAACCTAGATGAAATTTTTGCGAAACTCAATGGAGGAAAATTTTTCTCAAAATTGGACTTGTTGGAAGTGTATTTACAGTTACAAGTCGAGGAAGAATGTTTGAATTTATTAACGATAAACAACCATAAATGTTTATATAAATTCAATCAACTTCCTTTTGGGATAAATGTGGCACCTAGTATTTTCCAATAGGTGATGGACATGATGCTTGCAGATATGGATTTCACTATAGCATATTTGGATGACATTAGAGGCCAGCATGAGGAACATGTTAAAATGGTTTATGAGAAGATAAAGTAGTATGGATTCAAACTTAGCGAGGCAAAATGCAAATTTTTCATGTCAGAAATAAAGTATCTTGGGCAAGTTATCGATAAAAATGGTTGCAGGCCAGATCCTGTAAGATCGACTGCAATAAAAAATATGCCTACACCGAAAAATATTACAACATTACAAGCATTCTTAGGGCTTGCAAACTATTACCAAACATGGATTAGCTAAGAGCACCCCTAACAACCTATTGAAAAAAGGCGTAAAATGGTATTGGTCAGACAGGTGTCAAAAAGCGTTCAAAGAAATTTTTAAAGTTTTAACATCAGAACTGTCATTATTGCTCTTTGATCCAAATTCAAAAGTAGTAGTAGCATCCGATGCTAGCGAAAGTGGTATAGAAGTGGTAATTTTACACAAGTATGAAAATGGTAGCCTAAAACCCATCGCTCATGCCTCACACAAGAAGGAGGAACTAGCCATTATTTTTGTTGTTGAAAAATTTCACAAATTCATACATGGAAGGAAATTCAGTCTGCAAACAGATCACCGCCCATTGTTATCAAGTTACGGATAGAAAAAGGGTATCCCCACACATACAGCCAACCGATTGCAGTGCTGGGGGATGATCCTACTAAATTATGATTTTAAGATGGAATTTCTACCATCAAAAAAATTAGTATACCAAAAAAATTAGTATACACAGATGGGCTGTCAAGATTGATTTCTAAATACAATGAACCATTATAGGACACAGTAAAAGCGGCATTAAAAGCCAAAATTGAAATAAGTATACTCTGCAACATAGTACGCGAACTACCTGCCACTTTAGAAGAAATAAAAATTAAAGCAGAGAAGGATAAAAATGAAAAAAATAGTGACGTTTAAACAAATACAAAACCTCATGAACCGAACATAACACAATCTCGAAATGGTATTCAATATGTGACGACATACTTATGTACACCTTTCATGTGAAAGGAATTTAAAAACTTTTGCAAAATGCATGCAATGGAGCATATTACTACTCCGCCATACCATCCAAGATCAAATGAACTAGTGGAACATTTCATAGACATGTTTAAGAGGGCGCTGAAAAAAATCTAGAAATGAACAATTAGCTGATACTGCATTGATGCAATTCTTAAGTGTCTACTAATAACACCTAACCTCAACACCATATCAGGTATGCTGCCAGCTGAACTAATGTTTGCCAGGAAAGTCAGGTCAGTGTTTGACAAATTACTACCAGGAAGAAAAGAAAAAAATGGAGAGAAACACAGAAAATAAGATGAAATACTTCAAAATCGATGACATGGTGATTTTTTTAAATATACAGAAACAGAAAGGAAAGCTGGGAAGAAGGTATAAGTAAAGATGTAGGAAAAATGACAGGTCATATGAGACACCTAAACCAACTGAAAAAATGGTTTACAGAAGAAAGAATAAGACATGAAGAGCCAATGGAATTTCTTTGTGACATTTTTGATGTTCCAATACCTCAAGGAATAATCAAACCAATGAGTACAAGGAAAAGAAAGCAAACAAAACTTTTACAAGTAGACCCAAAATGAAAAAAAATATTCCAATTTCTTCCTGGGAAATTGAAAAAAAAAAGGGGGGGGGTCATAAATATAATAAATAAAAGAAAAATATTGACTTCCAATGAAAGTCAAACTCAAAAAGGGAAGATGTTGTGAAGAAATCCTGATACCCCTGTAAGACAGCAAGTCAACTGTTCTAAACCATATAAAGGCGCATGCACACTGACAGTGAGAGACAGTGCAGTGTGTGCAGGCACTTTGTGAAAACAGTCGTAGAAGCTGTTGAGAACAGATATTGTTTGTTCTGTGTTGTTTCTGATTTATATTTGTATTTTTATAACTTTGTTGTTAGTCCACATTATAAAGTGGTATATACAGTAAGTTCACAGGACATAACAGTGTCGACGAGACACAACAATGATATATCTCAACTTTGCCAAGGCCTTTGACAAAGTTGATCATGAGATGATTACTGTAAAACTAGGAGAGTGGCTGTGAAGATAGAAGTTGGTGGTCTTTCTCTAGGAGACATCAATTCTCAATGGAGTCCCTCAAAAAACTGTACTTGCATCACAACTGTTTATGGTGACTCCCTCAGGCATGCCCTCAGCCATACAGTCAGGCACTCTCACCAGCTATGCTGATACAAAAATGACAGGCATCAAGGACCCTGATGACATACTAAAACTGCAAAAAGACATGAATGCAATATGCAAGTAGGCTGAAGAAAATAACATGCAGTTCAGTGCTGAGAAGTTTCAAACATTCCACTATCAGCTCACAAACAGACTATAATGAGAATACATCATCATCATCATTGTTCGACCGTGGTCGAGACAATGGAACTTACTATGTTACGCCAGACTTCACGGTCCATCATAGCATTACAGAGGTCCTGTTGCTGGATGCCTATATCCCTGGAGATTACATTAGGGTAGGAGAGTGTGCGCCCTCTGGTATTGCGAGTAGATGGCTTCCAGAGGAGAAGAGTAGAAATTACTTCTTTTTCAGCTCTACAACAATGTCCAGCAAACTGGACTCTCCTACCTTTCACAAGAGATGACACAGGTGGTAGTTTCCCATATATTTGCATTTTGGTTGGATGGCGCTTCCACGAGAGATTTTGAGCTCTCATAAGGAGGCGAGTGTAGGTTCCATCCAACCGCCTCTCAAGCTTCTTTGATAACGTCCAGGTTTCTGAGCCATATAGTAGAATTGGTTCGACTGTGGCTTTGAATATTTCAAGTTTGAAGTCTCTACTTAGATTTAATGACCAGATCTTATGCATGTCATTACAGGCTGACCAGGCCATACCCTTTCTAGTTAGAAAGTCTTTTCCAGATGATGATATGTATGACCCAAGATATTTATAATCAGAAACCATATTTAAAGGCGCACTGTTGAGAGTATGGATGATGCAATCACTGTTGGACAGGCACTTGTTTATGTAGATAGGTACAAGATGTTTGAAATCCTTAAGCTCTATGGGATACCAGACAAAATCATTTCTGCCATCAAGGTCCTCTACACAGATACGTCTTCAACCATCTTAACCCCTGATGGAGAAACATCATCTTTCTCAATCAAAGCCGGAATACTGCAGGGAGGCACACTCGCCCCATTTCTTTTCATCATTGTTGTTGATTATGTGCTACGTATGTCAGTTGATACCATCTCTGGCAAGGGCTTTGAAATAAAACCAAGAAGAAGTTCCAGACACCCAGCTGAGTACTTGACAGACACTGACTTTGCTGACGACATCGCTCTTATCAGTGATTCTCTCTCCAATGCCCAGTCTCTTTTACAATCTCTTGAACAAGCCTCAAATTGTGTAGGTCTCTACTCAATGAGGCCAAAACTGAATGAGAATACACAGGACCAGGGGGTAGTACAATCACAGCATAAGCATCAGTGTGTGAGCTAGGAATCCACAAGAGTAATGATACAACATTCCATATGCATATAACCAAGATTGCAACACTGTGCAAGTGAGTAGCTGGATGGATTCTGAGATCATTCAGATGCAGGAAAAAGAATACCATGCTATTTCTATGGAGAACTTTCATTCTTAGTCATCTAGATTACTGCTCCCAACTGTGTTCACTTCAGAGCATCAAACTAGTTGCAGAATTTGAAGTGATCTAGCACTATTATACAAAGAAGATTGACTCAGTGAAACAGATGAACTAGTGGGAGAGGCTAAAGGAACTAGAGCTCTGCTCCCTAGAGAGATGTGTAAGATATGCAGTGATTATACATGTGGAAGATACTGGAAGATCTAGCTTCCAACTTTGGAACTGAAAGCTGTATCAACCACTGAACTGGTACTAAAGATCCTGTTTTCTCTATCTAGAATAAGAACCTACCACTGAAGCATTTCTCTGTTGGCCATTGCTGGCAAGTGAAAATCATTCTCAAATGACTGGAAAACATTTCAGGGCAGGTTTTATCAGAGAGTCGATGTGGCTTTAAATGAGAGAGATCAACCATGGACATGATTTTCACATTGTGACAGCTATAGGAGAAAGTAGCAGAGCAACACCAACCCCTTTACATGGAGTTTGTGGACTTTTCCAAAGCATTTGACATGGTGGATTGAGAAACACTTTGGAAACTGCTAGAAACTTATGGATGCAGATCTATACAGGAATGAAAGGACCAGTCTCAGTTGATGGAGAATTGAGTGAAGCATTTGCAGTGTTTGCATGGTGTGAAGCAGTGGTGCATGCTTGCCCTGCACTCTTCTCTCTCTACTTCACAGCTGTGCTTGACACCGTGAGGGTCAATCTGCACAACAGGGTTAAATAGCTTCACCTGCAGCAGATATCGTCATTGTTGTAGATCAAGAGCAGGCCTTGTGACCCACATATGAACCTGCTAGAAATGATTACTGAACAAGAACAGTCAATGTCAACCTACAACAGACAGCCAATGACAATATATCTTTTACTTGTTAGTCACTGGGCTTTGGCCATGTTGGGATATCACCTTGAAAGTTTTTTGAGAGAACTGACCCCAGTACTTCATTTTCTTAAAATCTAGCACTTATTCCATTGATCCCTTTTTGTCAAACCACTAAGTTACAGGGGAGTAAAAAAAACAACAGTAATATATATATATATGGCAGAAACGTTAGAGCCCCGGACGAAATGCTTAGCGGTATTTCGTCTGTCGTTACGTTCTGAGTTCAAATTCCGCCGGGGTTGACTTTGCCTTTCATCCTTTCGGGGTCGATAAATAAAGTACCAGTTTCGCACTGGGTCGATATAATCGACTTAATCCCTTTGTCTGTCCTTGTTTGTCCCCTCTATGTTTAGCCCCTTGTGGGCAATAAAGAAATATATATATATATATATATATATATATATATATATAACAGGCTTCAAATCTATTCACAATTAGTCAGCCTGGAGCTATAGTGGAAGACATCTGCCTAATCTACCACACAATGTACCCTGTGACGCTCAACATCCTAAGATTAGTCTACTTCATTTTATCCCATGTCTTGCTAGGTCTCTTTCCAAAGGTTCCATTCTCTGTAAGTGATCAGTACAACTGTTGCCTATACACAATTTTATGGACACCACTTCATTTTCCTTCCTTTTTTTTTTTTAACTTGTACTCCTTTTGAACAAACATTTTGAAAACATGCATGATTGAAAATATGGAAAGTACAATTCTGAATATTTTTGTTAGTCTACATTGAAGGAGACAGCTGTATTATCACTTTGAACACACTCTACTAAACACTGCTTGCCAGAGTTGCAGAATACAATTGAGACATGAAGACAATTTGTAAGCTCGCTATGCTATAAAGTTTTGTGTTAAACTGGGCAAAAAAGCTACAGAAACTTATGAAATGTTCTAGACTGCTTATGAATTTACTTGTATGAGCTGAGCATTTGGTTTTTGCAGGCACAAGTGGTTCAAGGACATTACAGAAGAGGTGATAGACAATGAGAGGTGTAGGAGGAAGAGGAACATCAGAACATAAGAACTGGTTGAGAAAATTCATAATTTTCTGGATGAAGATTATTATGTCGTAATAATGATAAGCATGCAGTTTGAAGTTGGTGTGGCAACTGTACACAAAATTATTCATGAAGATCTAAACACACACAAAATTTGTGCAAAGTTCCAAGGGTTTTGTGACGAACAGAATGAAAGATACATTGGTGACAGCAAGGAGATAGTTGAGCTCATTATCTCAAGGGTACTTGAGTTTCAGGTAACCAGTAACAAAAGCTCAATCTAGTTACTATCCAGATACCAAGAGACAGTGCCTAACAGAAGCATCCTGGTTTCCCCTGACCCAAGAAGGCCAAGTAACACATGTCCACCGAAAAGCTCACGATGGTCCCCTTTTTCAACAGCAAGGGCATCATCTACAGCCACTTGGTGCCCTTTGTCAAGATGGTCAACAAATAGTACTTTGTGAAAGTTTTGATTGAGTTCAAGAAGACATTTCATCATAAAAGGCCAGAGCTCTTCCAGTAGGGTAGGTGGTATTTGCATCAGGATAATGCACCAGTCCACAATTCCATCTTGGTAACCAACAGAGACGGGTACCGTAACTCCCTATAGTCCACATCTGGCATTCTTTCGATATAACTCGACACAATCAAAACATTTCACTTCGGGTATTTCCGTGGAAGTAAATGACAGTTCGATTCTATTTTCTGCTTGGAAATTTGCGGATTTTACATACACACATGAAACAGGTAAGAACAAATATGCAAGACATTGCTGGCATGATTTCGTTATATCTATACTCCACAACCCACGGAAATACCAGAAGTGAAATGTTTTGATTTTGTCAAGTTATATCGAAAGAATGCCCCAGACCTTGCACCCTGAAACTTTTGGTTGTACCCCAAGCTATAAGAGATGAAGGAAGTTGTGACAAGGGACCTGGACTGGACACCTTCACTTTTGAGGCTTACCTGGGGCCTACCTTAAGTGGCTGAAGTGCTACAGCAAGTGCATTGAAGTCAGCGGATCTAATTTTGAAGATTAGTTTTAGACTTCATTGAAATTAATAAATGCCTTTCCAGAAAAGATATCAAAACTTTTGGAATGCACCTTGTTCCTTTTGTTG
This sequence comes from Octopus sinensis, assembly GCF_006345805.1. Taxonomy (NCBI): domain Eukaryota; kingdom Metazoa; phylum Mollusca; class Cephalopoda; order Octopoda; family Octopodidae; genus Octopus; species Octopus sinensis. The sequence goes on from NW_021834342.1 coordinate 15,618, forward strand.
GACAAGTTTCAAAATCAAGTTAATTTTATTAAACAAGGCAATCCGCTCCTTTTCTAATCTTGACAGACTACTTGGAGGGGGCAGTCCCAATTCCATGAGAAAGACTGCATTTAAACTCTTAATATTGCATTCTCAACCTTCCTTACTTTCAATACAATTTCAACTTGCTCCAAGTATTCAAAAGACACATTGTACAGTTCAAAATGTAAAAAAAAAATACAAAAGTCATCACGAAGGCAGTTGTTTAAGCCTTAAAATTCAAACAGTAATTTAAGTTACATATCTGTGGATTCGTAAATAAAGATTCATTATTTTTCTCGTTAGATGCATCTTCCGAAGTTCACTCATATCCAAGATATAGCAGTTTTCTTCATCGGCGGGTAGCCCCTACCCTTGGAGAGTGTTGTGAGGATTGAAAAATAGGCTGACAAATCATTGTTTAATAAGATTAAGATAATTTTTAACTTTTAAAACTTGTCAGACACCATGACGAAAAATTATATGGAAGCAAACTATTTTTATCATCATTAATAACAAGGCGAATGACAAAATATTTTTCTTATGTTTAATTTTTTTTTGGGGGGGGGGGGTGCAAGAGCAGATTGAAATGATTAAGTTTGGTTTCTTTCATGTTTGAAAAACAAAAGCAGAAAACATACATGCATAAGGGAAAATGATGACAGAGAGAACCAAACTTTATTTACAAAAATATAAGGTATCTAATAGTTTGGTATGTCGAATAGCTATAAAGTACACCAATTAGGAATATCCTCTTACCTCTCCACCATGGCCATCAAATATACCATAAATTGAAGTCTGGGTATCATCCAGGTTGCTAATAAAGTTGTAGCGATCTTCCATATGAGAGCGGCGCCCTTGAATTGCATAAATGGCAATGTTGCCTTTCCGTAACTCCCATGACGCTTTAGTTTTCTTTTCCGTGACTTGTTTCTCACTTTCCTCGGGAATCTGATCGTAATATCCATTCCACTTTAGTTGTAATTTGATACGTGCCTTTTGAAAATATTTACGCAATGGTTCCACATGCAGTCGACCGGAATTATAAATAAGGAATAAGAGAATACACAAAATTAAAACTTCAGCACTAAAAACATAACGCCGCACAAAGCGACTTAAAGCAGCGATTAAAGTCATGTCGAATAATGACGATCATTAGGTTGACATGAATATCATACATAAATTGATCATCATAAACACAAAACTTTTTCTGGAGTGTAGTCCTTGTAAGCTAACAGTAAGTTGATATTGTTATCAAATGCAATGCCACCATGTTGGGAAGCAATGCTCACAGATTTTCTGAAGATATATGGCCCGACTGTCATTGAAAAATAAAAAGGTAAATGCATAAGAAAAAATATCAAAGACGGAAAAAAAAACTATGCAAGGAAAACAGGAAGCTGAAGAAATGGTTTCTGGGAGTGTTGTTAGGTGTGCATTCGTATTCGTTATTAACTGAAATCAGACAACAGATTAACAGAATAGTATCGTTCTACTGTGACTCTTTAATTTCTTTTGTATATTTTCATGTCACCTATGTAACTAGAATAGTGAGTACCCTATTGACATTGGAAAAATATTCTCACATTTTTTTTATATAGAAATATCCCTGTTGCACAGGGATAAAATAACGAAACGCTGCTTTGTTATGGATTATGTGTATTCAGACGAATTTTTTTAAAAGAAATCTGGCATTCGTTTAGAATAGGGTCGGAAATTATCTAGTTTATGGTTCTTCAACCATAATTTTTTGGAAGTGTATATTTCAAGCACCGTAGATTCTGGGGTGAGGGAGAAAAGTGGGATATGAATTCCACCCCACCCAACTTAAAATGCGAAAAGCAGTTAATTGAGCAGATGCACAAAAATATGTGTAACTTCAACATGAATTTTTCGATTCGAAAACTTTTTTGAAATTTTGAAACTTAAAAAAACCAAACTTGGGCGAACGTAAAATGCATGCACCCCCCCCCCACACACACACACACACTTTCAGGTTTTTTAAAAAAATTTCTTCAGATTCTTATGTTTTTTATATAGGAGAATACGATTTGGATCTTTACCTTTCGACCAACAGATTTTAAAAATATTTTTTTGTAACTAAACACTTTCAAACTTCGGACTCTGGTAGAATGTGTCATATAAAACATCTTTTACTCAGCGTTTTTGAGAAAAAGCTTATATGTAGGAAGTAATTTCACGTTAAAGTTCTCGTATTTCGGTAATTTCAACCAATCAATGTCGTGTATTCAGCTGGATAAAATTACTACCGTTGTGTGTCAACAACAACTGTCGGCGGTGTATTTTTCGTTTGTCACTGTTATTTATGACATCGTTCGTGCGTTTGTACAGGTTTTAGTTTTAAGGTTTTAGGGTTAAGATTTTTAGGTTTAGGGTTGTCATAAATAACAGTGACAAACGAAATATACACCACCGGAAGTTGTTAACAAACAACGGCAGTAATTTTATTCAGCTGAATACACGACATTGATTGGTTGAAATTACCGAAATACTACGACTTTAACGTGAAATAACTTCGTAAATATAAGGTTTTCTCAAAAACGATAAGAGTAAAATATGTTTTATATGACACATTCTACCAGTGTCCGAAGTTTGAAAGTATTTAGTTACAAAAAATTATTTTTTAAATCTGTCGGTCAAAAGGTAAAGATCCCCTAACTCTAACCCTAACCCCAACCTTAACGCTAAACCTAACCCTAAAACAGATTGAAATGCAATAGATCGATACTAGGGTCATAATTATGGGTGGACACTAAAGAGGGAACGGTTTTGTTATCCAGCTCTGTTTACGAGTGACCCTCAGTTTATGGCCACAGGGTATCTTTTTTTCTCATAAATAACAGGGACAATTTCATATGACACCGCAAATTATTCACGTCATTGATTGGTTGAAATTGCCGAAATGCAAGAAATTAAACAACAAATAGCTTACAAACTACAGAATTTTCTCAAGAAAGCCAAGAAAAAAAGATGTTTTATAAACACATTCTACCAGTATACGAAGTTTAAAAGTGTTTAGTTACAAAGAAATTATATTAAAAATCTGCCGGTCAAAGCGAAAAGATCCCATATTACATATATATTCGTTCAAGAAACAGATTGGGTTTCCTTAAATCCTTAAAAATATTTTAGCCCGAAGGTCGCGGCCATGCTGGGGCACATTTCTGAAGAAAAAAGATACCCTTCCCCCCACCCCTAACCCTAACTCTAACCCTAACCCTAAAACAGATTGAAATGCAATAGATCGATACTAGGGTCATAATTATGGGTGAACACTAAAGAGGGAACGGTTTTGTTATCCAGCTCTGTTTACGAGTGACCCCTCAGTTTATGGCCACAGGGTATCTTTTTTTCTCATAAATAACAGGGACAATTTCATATGACACCGCAAATTATTCACTCATTGATTGGTTGAAATTGCCGAAATGCAAGAAGTTAAACAACAAATAGCTTACAAACTACAGAATTTTCTCAAGAAAGCCAAGAGAAAAAGATGTTTTATAAACACATTCTACCAGTATACGAAGTTTAAAAGTGTTTAGTTACAAAGAAATTATTTTAAAATCTGCCGGTCGAAGCGAAAAGATCCGGAAAAAGTTACAGAGATTCAAAAATCGAAAAATTATGTATTTTTAACCAAGAGCGAGACAGACATTTTCGGCGTTTAGCGGGGCGGTATCAACTTGAAACATGTACCCTGTGAAATTTATGGTCTAGCGTCTGTGAAATGATCTCAACATGTATCATCTTACTATTTCTTTTGTCTCTTCATTGATTGTATGTTTTTGTTAATTTTTAGAATTTGTTTACTATTTGCGTATTTCAGTATTATGTATACCTGCCATGTATTTGTGTACATCATTAATATGTAAGTGCATGTGTGTGTGTGTGAAAAGGGGGCGTCCATCTCCAAAACTTCAAAGTTGAGTAACGTTTTCATATTTGGATTTGTAAACTACGATAAGAATAACACTCGTCAACAAAGAATTTGTCCTACAGAATAGAATACCTGTATCTTATATGTTTTTGCATGCAGAATTAAAAAATAATGTCAAGCTATCTGTACTAAGTTCACATATTCCATTCACCTTCATAATGCCAAGAAACTGTATTTACATCGCAAACAACTTTTGCTATATATGAAAAATATGTAAATATTAAGACGATTGACGAAAAAATCTATGATAAAATTCTAATTGACAACTATAAATTTTTATTAAAACAAAATACGCAGGTGAAGTAAATCTCGTCGTGTGAAGAACCATCACAAGCAGATGAAACAATACAACGTGCGATTGTCGTAGCGTATGCGCAGTTACCTCCCCTGACGGCGGCTGGCGTCAGGGGAGGTAACTAATTAGTTGGACAAGAGAGAGTATTACGCAACATTAAGGTTCAGAGGCTCATCTCTTCCTCTTTTTGCATCGGGACGCGAGACTGTAAAGACATAACCTAGTTGTCTCTCTCACACCACACGCCAGTAGCACATAGGACGCGACGCACAGAAGACCATGGCCTCCACACATCAAACCATTTTCATTTATCATTCAGCTTGTATATATACGTGTGGCGACATTAAAGTTACAGCTTTATTTCATATATATTCTATATACCGTATTCCTCTCAAATGATATTACAGCCTTCTGAGTAGAGTCACATTAAATGGCTCCACAACCTATCCATATAAAATGATGACCCCGGCGTGGATTACATCACATTAGTCATCTAAAATGGTGACCCGACGCAGCACACACCACAATTCCTTCTAAAATGGTGAATCCCAGACGAATTCTGACCAGTGAATATGTATTTTTTTTTTACTCCTTCGCGACTTCGGCTGTCACCAGACCGCCGCCATTCCTTATATAGGTACATACCACTGATGTCTCTCGTCGCTATATTGTCTTCTTCACCAGAAATGTTTTGGTGCCATTTTCAAGCGGGAAACTGCTAATCATTTTTCTTTGTGTTGTAACTGAATTTACAACTTGTTCCTTTGAAGACAGGGCGTTCTAGGGGAATATTCGGCACGAATATTCTTCTTGCTTGTAAAAAAAGAAAAAAAAATTATCCGGAATTTTCTCCAGAATTCCCATGGACAGCAAACTTTCCCTACATGCCGGATTATCCACGTGTTGGCCATGTTTTGTTCTTTATCTGTTGGCAAGGATTTCTATTTTCATCTTCTACTACTGGAAAAATATTTTCCTAGTTCGCTACTCACCGTGTCTTCTTTCAACTAGCATGTTTTGACTGCTATTTCTAACGGCGTTTCTTTCATTCAGCTTGTTCTTCATGGCATTGCGTTTTCCAATTATCGTCCAAGATGAGTCATGTTCCTTTGCTTCAATATCATGGAGATGCTAAGATGTAGTTTTCACAACTGGAATCGTTCTTCATTTCTTCTAATATTCAGTCGGCCCAGAGCAAACTCCATATCGTTTCTCCCCTCGCACTTTCAGTTCGAGATATGATAACAGAAGCGCCATCAGATATGACGTACAAAACCTTTAAAGCTGAGGTTCTTCGACTGAGAGTAAATTTCGCACACTCTTGCAGGATAAGCATCTCGGGGACCGAACCCTCACCTAGTTTTTGCAACGAATCCGGGAGTTGTTCGATAGCTCATATGAGGGACAGGCACTTATCAAACACTTATTTTTCTCGAGGATATCTTCTAATGTCCAGTTGATTGGACATTATGATGGAACATACAGTCCTTGACAGTATGATGGAACATAGTCCTTCAACAACTCGCCGCCTCCACAGACAGAATTATGGAATTCTCCAGCACACCTTCATTCATCGATAATGTCGCTTCGTCTTCCTCTTGAGTTTCTACTATTTCTGCTTCGGACACACAATTCTCCGAAATTTTACAGGCCATTAGAGAACTAAACCGTCAGGTTTCATGCATGTGCAGGAACCGTTCATCTTCAAGGGATCATTCTGAAGGGAGGACCAGGCGCCGCTCCTTCTCGCGTGCACGCGCACTTCTTGCCCCATCAATCTGCTGGTACCACAAGAAATTCAAGGACCAGGCCGACAAGTGTACACTTGTCTCTTACTCTCCTCAGGGAGGCACTAGGCACGTCAGTCGTCTCCCCCATCAATTCACCTTAACGTACATTTTTTTTACGTTAATGCCAATTATTCAGTGTCCTTTATGGTGGACACAAGTGCCAGCTTAAGTATCTGGCCTCGAAAGGTTTACGTCCACCAATCCTGGTCTTTCTGACATCTCCCACTACGCGGTGAATTACTCCGCCATCAAAGCCTACAACATATCTCTCTTATCGTCATTCCGTAGGGATTTCAAGTGGATCTTCATCATTGCAGACCTGCCCAATCCCATTCTTGGTGCTGATTTCTTACACCCCTATTATCTCATTGTGGACGTTAGAGGACGTCGACTCATTGATGACACAACTTCACTCGCTGTCTCCGGAAAGGATTCTTCTGTCCCCATTGTGAGCTCTTCTTTCTTCGTGGCCGCTTCGGGTGACTCCTGTTATATAATCATCACAACAAACATGAACAATCAACGTCGCCCATTGTCTCCCTTGATAAAAGGACTTTCACTTTGTTTCCCGCCAAAACAATTAACTTGTACAACAACGGCAGTCGAATAAAGTATCTCGTATCGTTAACACGTTGTTTCAGTCTCTCTCATTTTCTTAATCTTTCATACTAAGTACTCACTACTTCCTTTAATACTCAATACATATATATATATAACAACAACAACTCCTACCAACAGTTACTCGCTTTGTTTCCAGAGTTGACTGATTTGTCATTTCATCCGTCGAATCCAGCCATTCCACGAGACATTTCATCACGACCAAGGGACCTCCATTTTTTTTCCCGACCGCGCCGTTTGTCTCCAGAGAGACTCCAGATCGCCCGGGCTGAATTCGAACACATGCTCCAGTTAGGCCTTATTCGTCCCTCCACGTACCCGTGGGCAGCGCCTTTACACGTGGCCAGGAAGAATGATGTTGATTTTCGACCGTTTGGAGATTTTAGACGTCTTAACACTGTCACTGCCGCAGATCGCTATCCCCTTCCAAATGTGCAGGATTTTTTGTCTGCCTTGCACGGCTGTAAGATTTTTTTCTAAAATCGACTTGGTACGCGCGTACCACCAAATCCCTGTCAACCCCAACGACATTCCAAAGACAGCTGTCACCACACCTTTTGGAGCGTTTTGAATTCTTGTCCGTGCCGTTTAGACTTCGTAATGCGGCCAGTACATTCCAAAGGTTTATTGATGAGGTCGTTCGTGGTATTCGTCCACTTCCCTCTAAAATGGAAGCCATCAGACGTTTGTCTCCTCCTCAGAAATTTTATTAGTTTACTTAATTATTATTGTCGTTTACTTAATTATTATTGTCGTTTTATTCCTAACTGTGCGGAGAAGTTGCTTCCCTTGACCCAGCCCTTGAAAGATCAACGGAAAGAAAAAAGACTCCCATATAACGCTGTCTACTATAGCCATCCAAACTTTTGAATCTGTCAGATCTGACCTTGCTCAAGCATCTTCCTCGCTCATCCTATTGCAGATGCAAAATTATCACTTACTGTTGACGCGTCATCATCGGCTGTTGCCGCAGTTTTAGAGCAATCCGTCAGTAACCGAAGCCAGCTATTAACCTTCTTCTCTTGCCAGCTGAAAAATGTCGAATTGAGATACAGTGTGTTTGGTAAAGAACCCTTAGCAATTTACCTGGCGGTGAAACATTTCTCTTATCTTTTCGAAGGTAGAGATTTCACTATTTTCACCGACCACAAACCGCTAACGTTCGCTCGCTTTGCCAAAACGACCGGTACACGCCCAGAGAAACAAGACATTTAGACTACATATCATAGTTCAGTAGTGACATTTACCACATCACTGGCACTGACAACATCCCCGTCGACGCCTTATCTCGCCTGCCTATCGGTGCATTGTTGTCTCCTGCTTCGCTATGGCTACTAACCAACCCTCCTTGTACTTTCTGGACGTCTCTTCGCCACAGTTTCGTGCTACAAGCTTGAACACTTGCCGCCGCCTTTTTCTGAAGGAACCCCTCGTTCCTGAAAACACCATCGTGCTGTTTTTCAAGCACTGCATTCACTGTCACACCCCGGCATTGTAAAGCTTATCTCGGCCCGCTTTTTCTGGCCGAATATGCGTCGGTCTCTTACTACTTGGGCACGTATCTGTCTTGCATATCAGCGTTCCAAGGTGCTACTTCACGTGAGAGCACCTCTTGGATACTTCCGGTCATTGGATACCAGGTTCCGTCACATACACATCTACATGGTTGGTCCTTGGCTGGTCAGTTGCGGATTTACTTATATATTGACCTGCATCGACCGCTTCTCCAGATGGCCTGAAGCCATCCCCCTTGTCGACATTTCCGTGGAAACAGTCGCCATAGCACTCATCTCCCGGTGGATAACTTGCTTCGGAGTACCCTCTAGAATTACTACTAATCGTGGACGCCAATTTGGAGCTTGGATTTAGGCTACTCCTCCGCTGAGCTCCTGTATGGCGTCAACTTAGCACTAGACAAATGTTGGCACCAGTCGACTTACCGAATGCGCATCCCACATCTTACGTCACGCGACTCACATCATTCTTTGCTGACCTGCCACCGATGCTTCCTCGTGACCAGTCTATTTCTTCTATAGTACCTCCGGATATTTCTACTTGGACTCACGTGTTTGTAAGAAATGAAGCCGTCAATTGACCGCTCACACTTTCCTACACTGGTCCCTATGGACATTTATGAAAAAAAAAGAGACTGTTTCTATCGACAGAGTAAAAAAGACTCTATAAACAGAGTAAAAAAAAAGCGCCTTTCCGAAACATTCATGCCACTTGCTGACACACCCATCATTCCACAAACACAGCTACCACCTCCGCTCACCAAAACACCAACTACACAAACGCATTCTCCACCTTACAGGACAGGTTCTGGCAGATCGGTTCATTGGACGAAAAAATTGTCTCAGACTATTTACATTTTTTAAGTTTGCCTCGCCAGTGTCTGTTCCAGAGAATAGATTCATGTTGCTATAGATACCGCATTCACATTTTCTCTCTTTCTGTAGCACTGTACATATATGCTTTGGTCTATTTGATTGGACATCTGTCCTTGCTGAACGTTTTCTTTGTATATACTTGCATTGTATTTTTTTCAGTTTCATTTGTTCATACAACTGTTTTACCATGGTTCGTTCTTTTGTGCCCTCCTAGTGTACACCCCGCTTACACTACTTTTAATCGACCGCTTCCGGTCTAAGGAGGGCTCTGTAGGCGCAGTTACCTCCCCTGACAGCGGACAATAGAGGGCATTACGCAACATTAAGGTTCAGATTTCCTCTTTTTGCATTGGGACGCGAGACTGTAAAGACATAACCTAGCTGTCTCTCTCACACCACACGCCAGCTATCAGACAGGAAGCAATCCACAGGAGAAGACCATGGCCTCCACGCATCAAACCATTTTCATTTATCTTTCAGCTTGTATATATACGTATGACCACATTAAAGACATTTAAAGTTACAGCCTTGTTTCATATATATTCGTTATACCGTGTTCCTGTCAAATGATATTACAGCCTTCTGAGTAGAATCACATTAGATGGCTCCACAGCCTATTCATCTAAAATGGTAACAAGCTGTTAATGCCTAGCTGTCTGTTGATTGACTAAAATTACCCTAATATCCCAACTTTAATTCCAATTAACATCAGATTCTTTAATTTACGAGCTAAAGTAATTGGTTGATCGTAATCAAAATTCAGAGTTGCATTGATACACCAAAATTGAAAGCAATCGGAACAAAATTAAAGGGGGCTTATTTTGAGAATGAGAAAGACTAGATCCATTTTTAAAACTGAAAACGTAAATTAGAAATGCATTAAATCAATTTCTTGAACAAATCACAATTTTGATATCTCTTGTGCCACATAAATTCATAGAGATATGAATCTACCATAGAACGTGAGTGCCACAGCATCGTTTATTACCTCGCTTATAGAAGCCCATGTACTCTCCACTTGTTGAGTGTGGGTACCATCTTTCGAGTTAACAAACCTAACGATGTGGTTCACTGTTCTATGTTCAAAATTGTAACCATCGATTTCAGGAATGTGAGCGTATGTCCTCCACAAATCACTGAAAATTGTGATTCCTGGAATAATCGAGTAACGTATGCCTTCATCCAGTGTGTCATGATTCCAACATGGTACTGCATACAGAAAAACCTGTTTGGTCTCGTGACACACTGCTCAGGTAAGACCCATCTTCGGTTGTACTTACATCTTGAGAACTGTTTTGTCGATCTCAACAATCTTCCCAAGACCACCAACTTGAATTGGATGATGAAGTAAGTCTTCCGCCCATATTTCCCTAACATCCCTGTGAATTTTCCGAAACTCCTCTCCCCAACCCCTCGAAAAAGCTTTTCCAACAAATCTTTACATACACTGAATCTACAGGATATAAGCTATTATTTGGTAAAAGTTTTGTCTAAAAGTATCCATTTTTCTCGCAGTTATGAGGCAACAAAGTCGGTGGGGTATTGAACTGTAGTTATGCCTTTTTTCAATAAAAGTGAATGTTAATGGATTAACGATTAACGGAGTTAACTTTTCGATTAACAGTGCTAACCTCTGTGTATATAGTATTTTGCGAGTGGGGTGAATTTTCATCACTAGCTGCTGATTAACATACGCTGAGGACGGGTAACCACCCAGAAACTCGAACCCGTATGTATCATGTTAGGCTAGGGATGGGATCGGACGCAGAATGGTCCGTTCACAACTGATGGTACCTCTCTCTAACTCGAGATGTCACTGACTAACTGATTTTTGCTTGGGGTTTCTTGTTTTTATAACTATCTAGAAGGATAGACATATCGTTGAGAACAATGGATTTCGTTGGTGGTACTTTTTATCTTAATTCTAGCTTTTAGTGAAGTAGAAGAGTAAAGTGGTGAAGACATTATTTCGCTTAGCATCTGGCAAATGTAAACTGCTGTCAAAGAAAAACTATTGTTTTTCCATGAGAAAAGTTCTGTTGAAGTGTTAATTTAAATTTGGCTATGGTGGATCGAATCCACTTCATGCCTATATACTCCTTTTTATAATGAATAATTTATATCCTCATGTGAACAACATTACACATCAGCAACTTTCTGTCTTTATGATCACGACAGCGGAATACATTAATTGGATGAAAGTACATGGCCTCTTCAATCATCCTTTCAACTGTCTTGTATGTGATCGGCCGATGAGAGAAATTATAGACAACAAATTGACAGATGGCATTATTTGGTCGTGTGGAAGACTATGGAGAAAAAATTTTACATTCATAAAGATATCTTCCTTGAAAGTAGCAATTTAAGGTGTCACCAAGTAATTGATTTGCTATATTTTGGGGTCCACAGATGTTTAGGATTGGAAATTGCACATGAATGTGACATTGCAAAGGAAGCCTTGGCGGATTGATACAATTTTTGCCGTGACATATACCCAAAACATACAGCTAGGAGAAGGGGGCAAACAGAATTGTGGAATTGATGAAAGCGTGTTTGTCAAACGAAAGTATCATGTGGGACATGTGGTAAAAACGCAGTGGGCATTCGGAGCAATAGAAAAAGACACCAGAAAGTCTCTTAGTGGCAGTGAAAGACCGTACAGCTGACACACTTCTTGCCGTTATACAGGATTATATCTTACCCGCAACCACAATCATTTCAGTGCTTTAGTGTACATATGATTGGTTATGAACATTTAAGGATCAGTGATTCTGTTAATTTTGTTGATCCTGTGACTTTTGCTACAAGTAATCACGTTGAATCTTTGTGAAAGCATGCAAAAAACAGAAACGAAAGAGAAAATGGAACTGCTCGAAGTTTATTGGATTCACACATCATGGAGCCATAAATTCAAAAATGAAGCCAACCAAAAATTGTTGGAGCGTATTCGTATAAATATCCTTGACTTCATATCACAGTACACAACAAATATACACCACATCAAAGGGTCGACCAACTCAGCAGCCGATGCACTTTCATGCACACAGATCAATGCAATCCACACCACTGCTACAATTGATCTTGCATGTATAGCAGCTGACCAGGAGAATGACGAAGAACTTCTAAAGCCCCGAAATTCGTCATCTCTTAAATTTCAGCAAGTTCTGCTACCATCATCCATGGCTCATATTTGGTGTGATATCTCCACCGGTCACCAACACCCTTATGTACCACAGAAAAATCAGCGGGAAGTATTTTCTACCCTGCATTCTCTGTCACATCCTGGTATTCATTCCACTCAAAAGCTGATGTTGACCCGTTTTGTGTGGACTAGTATCAACAAGGATATCAGAGAATGGACCAAGTGCTGTATTGTGTGCCAAAAAGCGAAAATCTCCCAACACATAAAATCACCAATCGGTTCCTTTTCACAACCCGACACATGATTTCAGCACATGCACATTGACATTGTGGGATTCCTACCACCTTCACAGAATTGTACACATCTGTGTGGATCGTTTTTTGCAGTGGCCCAAAGCTTGGCCCTTATCTGATACTTCGGCAGAAACAGTCGCCACGACACTGATATCCCAATGGGTTTCGTGTTTTGCCATACCCACAACTATCACCACCGACAGAGGACATCAGTTCGATTCCCACCTCTTCACTGAGATGACTCGTCTCCTTGGGTGCAAACACACCCACACTACAGCTTACCAGCCTGTAGCAAATGGCATGGTTGAATGCTTTCACCGCCAACCCAAGGCAGCTATAAAAGCATCTTCAGACTGTTCTAACTGGTTGGAACATCTCCCTCACATCATCCTTGGTATTTGATCCACAGTTAAGGAAGAAGGTGAATATACTCTGGCTAAACTCGTCTATGGCACAGCACTCACCTTACCTGGGCAGATGATTGAACCTATTTCACCACAAGACCTTCCTGACTCAGCAAAATATGTGCACCGATTACGGACATCCATGTATTTGTCCCCTGCAGCCCCCAGACAACAGAACGTCATTTCACATGTCCCAAAGGACATCAGTACTTAGACTCATGTTTTTGTGAGAAATGATGAGATACCATCTCAACTTTGGCCATCATATTCCGGGCCCTATAAAGTAATTAAAAAAGAACCAAAGTATTTCGTTCTCGATATTGGGGGTAAATGAAATACTGTATCAGTTGATCATTTTAAAAAAGCCTACATCGAGGAGGACTTGCTTTCAGTTCCCTCCATTCTTCAAATGGACTCAACAACTCCAGCTAACATCTCAGATTCTGCACAATCCTGGCACACCAAATCGGGAAGAACAGTTCAATGGCCCGCAAGGTTTGTTCAAATCTTTCGGGTAAGTTCAAGCTTTTAAGTTAACCATCTTCTCAAATGAAATGCCTACATCAACATATAACCCAAATGACTGCATCACCCACATACAAACCAAAAGAAACAATGAACATTTTGTATAAAAAAAAAAAGAAAAAAAAATGTTCTACATCTACAAAAATCATTTTTATAAACATTGACTGAACATTTTACAAACGAACTTTTCTACAAACATTTAAAATTTTTCTGTCATTTCCTTGCATGCACATACATTTTGCTTTCTTTTAAAAATGTTTTTCCTTCTTTTAAATATTTTGCTCCCTGTATGCTTACACACACTCGCAACACTCACATTCTCATGTGTGCTATCACTGGATCTTTTGTGCCACTGAAAGACACCTTGCCTCTATTAGACCTCTAGTGGGTCGAGTAATCAATAGATGCACATCTTTTTCAACACGCCATGTTTCTGCCTGGGCACATATGCATTGCTTACCATATTGCACACACTAACAGTGAATTTTTTTGCTTCATATTTTTATACTTTTGTTTCTTTCACGTTCCATGTTTTTGGCATATCTTCATTTGTCTGTTACACTGTATAATTTTTTTTTCAGCATACACACAAAATAACATTTCTAATATCATTTGATCTCTCTGGCTTTCTCACTGTGGTAGTGTAAAAATTAACACTTCATTCTCCAAGCTTAGATTCGAAACTGAATCTAAGGATTCTTGCTCATCCAAACCACGGAAATCAACAAGCTTGAAAAAAGGTTTCCTTTGTCCTGTCAAAAAATGATAAATCATTTCCCTTTGACCTACGACCTCAGCCATGTCAGGCGAAGTTCAAATGGACAGGAGCTGACAGGTGGTCAGATCTATCTCAATGCCATAGCAACCAACCTCACATGATCTCACCATCTTGCTCAGTTTTGGGAGTCTTCTTTTCTTCAGCCAACCCTCCCAATCTCTTCCCCCACCTGTCCCCTCCACATTTTCCTCATTCTATCTTGCTTTCACTGTCCATTTACCTCAGACTATGGCACCATCTTCAGAACATGCTCCTCATCCCTCCTCGATACATGCCCATACCACCGCACTCCATTCGCCCTTGCCAGCTGTTCCACTTATTCCTCCAACCCCAGCATCCCCATCAAGTCCTCAGTCCTCCCTTTATCAAACAGCTTCATGCCACACATTTCTCTCACCATTGCTCTCTCAGTCCTTCTCAAAATTGCTTTCTCTCTCAAATACCATGTCTCTCTCCCATAGATCATTGCAGCTCTCACACAACTCTTATAGACCTTTCTTTTCATCTTCATTGAGAACCTTTTCCCATATAATAATGCTCCACATTCCCTGAACTTCACCCAACCAAGTCTCGCACTTGCTGTCACATGTGCTTTACATCCACCTTATCTCCCAAATAACAAAACCCTCTCACCATCTCCACCTCGTCACATAGTGTTTCCACTGACTTCATGAGCCCTCCAGCTCCTTTATCACATCTTCTACTAAAAAACTCTTTTGCCAGTTTGGGGGGTCACCTTCTTCATTTTTGTACATCTACCATGAATCTATTTCTCACATCTCATACACAAAACTGCATTTACTATTACCCCCCCCTCTCACACACACCACATGGATCCACCTTACTCGCTAACTCTCCTCCTTCCACCCCACTCACCTCACCTTTGTCTTCCCGAGGTTTACCGTCAAACCCTTGCTTTCAAATATCTCCCAATTGATTTTAATTGCATAGTGCCAAAAAATTGGACAAAATTGGTCCAAAATTATTTTCATAAACTATTCCCCTCCCCTTCATTTGCAAGAGAGTGGTGAAAAACAAATTTGAAAAATCCCCATCAAAATGGAGAAAGTACAACTTATGTGGGTGTGCTATTCCAAAAATCTACCAAGACATTCTATTGTGAAAATTACCCAACAATGATGAGATACTCAGCTAGTAAATATATATATTTATATTTATATACTAGCTTTTAAGCAACTGATCCTGAATAGGAAGATCTGCAAACAGATCTCTGGCTTGTTTTAAAGAACTTGTTGCAATTGCTTCTTCCAGAGTCATATCCCGATGATGATCATATTCGTTGCAAAAAATTGTGAAACAAAAATCACAGTAATAAAAACATTGGAATCCAGGATTGCAGGTCTGGATTTGTCCTAGAATGTTTTTAATTTACTTATGGAGTTAGCCTTTACATTATAAAATTTGTTAGCTTACAAAAAAAGTTGTCGCAAAAAGTAACATAAAAAAATCTCCAGAAACAATCACAGTAATGAAAAGTCTGTTTTGCTGCACCGCTAAGTTACAGGAATGTAATCACACAACACCGACTGTCAAGCTGTGGCAGGAGACAAACACAGACAGACACACACACGACAGGTTTCTTTCAGTTTCTGTCTACCAAATCCACTCACAAGGCTTTGGTCAGCCTGAAGCTAGAAGACACTTGACCAATGTGTCACAATGTGGGACTGAACCCAGAACCATGTGGTTGGGAAGCAAGCTACTTACCACACAGCCACACCTGCACAGCATTTTCTTTCAATATCCACATATGCTGAGCTAAGAATGTTACATTTTGCCTTTCCTGAATGTTAAGTGAATCCATTGCTTCATTTTTTCATTTGATGCCACAAAACAGGCCAAAATTAATTTTGTTGTGGCTGAAATACCTAATTGAAGTAAATCATGAGAGGCCAAAAAAACAATCCATCTACAATTTTCCAAAGCAAAAAAAAAAATAAAGCAAGAAAAATAAGAAAATCCAGATGTGAGATGCTAGAATGTAGTGGCAGTAGATGAAAATTTAGACAAGATGACTCTGAATTTTGGAGTTGCAATAATTGCTCATGGTTTTTCTGATCTGTAGCAATTCCTTCTAAATTAATAGTATCACCTAAGTGCAAAGTATTGATATGAAATATAATCAAGGTGCCTAATGTCACTTGGGGAATATTTATATGCTTTGAATTGTAACACATAGGTTAATGGTCTATGATCCATATAAATGGCAAAGGTTCTTCCTTCCAAGAAATGTTGAAAATGCTTCACTGACAAATAAGTGGCTAACAACTCTTGTTAGAAAATATTCTATCTTGCTTTGGCTGATTGAAATACTTAAAAAAAAAAAAAATTTTTTTGCTATAAATTAATAAATAAAAAGTTAATAGCTTTTAAAGTTTACAAATTTCAGGTAAATTTTGCCAGTCAAAAGCCACAGACACATTGGTGCTTGTTTCATAGTAACAAGCCAAGGTACAGTCTGTTTTAGCCAATTGAATGCCACATTTATACTTGGGGAACCTAAACCTTGGTACATGTAATGGCCATGAAATGCCATCCCTGTTTTCCCAAATGAAGAACAGCATCAATTATATGAGTTAGAATCATCTTGTTTTCTCTTTCTTTTTCACAGTTACAAGGCCAGGCAAGACAGTTCTGTTGTTGAACAAATGAAGTTTGGTAAGAAAAAGATCTTTCCTGTGCTTTTTTTGTGAGTGAACCTCAGCCCATTTGTGTTTCAAGTGCTTCATTATAACAGCAGGAAAACATGCAGCACACTCAGAACTTACCCTGTGTTGGATCTTGAGCCTACAGTGGATTGTGGACTGCATGCTGGAGTATACTTTTGTGTGATTTTACATATATGTTTGAGTATATTTGTTTACACTTGTGGACGTATGAGTAACTGGAAGGACAAATCAGTATATACTTTAGTAAGTACATAAGTGTCTGTAGACACTGTTGATATATGGGTATGCTGCCTTTGACTCTACGTTAGTATCTGTTATTAAAATACTTCCATTCTATTGAACCCTGCTAATAACTATATATATATACTCTTTTACTCTTTTACTTGTTTCAGTCATTTGACTGCGGCTATGCTGGAGCACCACCTTTAATCGAGCAACTCGACCCCAGGACTTATTCTTTGTAAGCCCAGTACTTATTCTATCGGTTTCTTTTGCCGAACCGCTAAGTTACGGGGACATAAACACACCAGCATCAGTTGTTGGAGGGGACAAACACAGACACACAAACACACATGCACATATATATATATATACATATATACGACGGGTTTCTTTCAGTTTCCGTCTACCAAATCCACTCACAAGGCTTTGGTCAGCCCGAGGCTATAGTAGTAGACACTTGCCCAAGGTGCCATGCAGTGGGACTGAACCCGGAACCATGTGGTTGGTAAGCAAGCTACTTACCACATAGCCACTCCTGCGCCTATATATATATATATATATATATATATATATGAGTCTCACTTCAAGATAAAAGATGTATATATATATATATATATATATATATATATATATATATATATATATTGACTTGTCATGTGAGTTTGAAACATTTAGTTGGAGTCTTGTATTTTGATTGGTTGAGTATTGCATGGAATAAGGATCTCGGATCCAATCATGTTGCACATATACATTCTAAAACAATTAATTTGAATCATCACTGGAGCCTATCCTCTGCTTCTAAATAGTTTTGTCAAGTCATTTTATGAGCAGTGTGGTGATAGATTACCTGGAGCATTTTTTTTTTTGCTGTTATAATGAAGCACTTGTAGCCATTGACAGCTAGAGTTCAACTATCCTAACAATTGATGATCTATACAACCAACAGAATCCATGATGTGTTATTTGGCAGAGGAATAAAGTTGCACTGTTATTTTAAAGTTTGTTTCTTGTATTACTTCTATGAGTTGACGTGCTGCACATGTTATATAATGGTATACAACATTCCTAGTCAGCTAAAATCTTTTATCTTTTATGTGTTTCAGTTATTTGATGGCAGCTATGCTGATGCACCACCTTGGAGAATTTTTAGTTGAATGAATCGACCTCAGTATATTTTTTTAAAGACTGAAACTTATTCTATTGATCTCTTTTGTTAACTCACTAAGTTATGGGGACGTAAACACACCAACGCTGGTTGTCTAGTGGCAGTGAGGGAGACAAACACAAAGACACACACACACACACACACACACACACATGATGAGCTTTTTTCAGTTTTCCTCCACCAAATGCACTCACAGGACTTTGGTCAGCCTAAGGCTATAGTTTGTGCCATGCTGTGAGACTGAACCCAGAATCATGTGTTTGGGAAACAAGCTTCTGACCACACAGCCATACCTGCACCTATGTGTGTGTGTGTGTGTGTGTGCACATTCATATACATAAAAACATATATGCATATGTTCATATCTATACATGCACACATGCATACTTATTAATACCTTACCCACAAACCTTTAATCATCTCTATATTTGATTCCTTACTGTTGCTATGATTTTGACCACCACTCAGCACTTTATACAATCCCCTTTTTTAAACAATTCTTTTTTTATAATCCCCTCACTTTTTAAAAAGCATCTTTTCTTATTTAACATGTTCTCTCATGTTCAACTTCTTTTTCTTTGAATATTATACATAACTTCATCACTTTCATAACATTTCACATTATTTTTTGACTCTGCATCTTTCTCCTCTGCCCTTATACTTGTTTTTATGTTATCTTTTCTTACAAACTGTACTGTTTTCTTCACTGTTTCTCCTACCTTTCCTTTTTTCTTATGCTTTCCTTACACCTATATCACATTCACACTTACTTACTTTTCTCCCCCAGCCATATTTTATCTCTCTCATGCTCCCTTGCACCCACCCTAGCAACTACCCACACTCAACATCGCTCATGCAACTCCTATCTCCTTACACATATACCCTCCTATATGTGCACATAACAATCTGCATCTTCCTCTCTTTCAAAATCCTTTCCATGGAACTGTATTCCCACCTGGCCCACGAAAATTTCTTCTTCTTTCCACTATTTTGCCTCCCTTTTCTTTTTTCTGATGAAGTACTAGTGTCCAAAGTGTTAGAGACCCTTTCCAGTTCCTTTCAAGTATTATACTAATAACACCTTTGTTAAAACTGTAGCTCTTGTGTTTTTTCTTGCTTTTTACTCATTCATCATGCCAGCATGAAAATGGGCATTAAATGATGATGGTGATGATGATGATGATATTTCAATATGCATGTTTACATATATGAACATACATAAAAATACACATTTACTCTCGTACACATATAGCAACCAGTAGATATGTATATACATGCATATGTATAAACATATGCTTACATACTCCCTCACCTATGTACACCTTAGACACTCATTATTCTTTAAAAAAACACACATGTATATATATTCATATATGCAGAGATATATACAAAAAACCAAGTATGTACAAATCTAAACATACAGAGCTTTGCTGATATAGTATGTTATCTATTGAAATGAAATAAATTAAAATGATTTAAAAATAATCAAGAACTATCAGATAAAAATTTTAAAAATTAATGAAAATTTTTTATGTCCAAAGGGTTTCAAAAGCAGAAAACAGATCAGTAAAGTATTTCTCATTGCCTACAGAACAGGTTGTAACAGGATGGGTTATCGATTCACTGAAAGGGTGTCGATCCGATCCAGTCACATACAAATTTTGTAAGACAATACAGACGAAGTCAGGTTGTAGGTAAAAGACAGCAGTTCGTTTATTTATTGTGATGGCGTACGTGTGTCTGATGGGAGAAGGACAGCCTCTGATGTACAGCTTCTTGTTCGTTTTGTTGAAGAGGTTCGATGGTCGTTGGCGGCTAAGTCGGTGAGTTTATCAGAGCCTGTGAAATGTACGTCCGATCACGTTGCTGACTTGCCAGAGAGAGGGATTTGAGTTTGGCGGGCCTAAGGGAACGTTTCCCACACATGCGCATGGAGAAGACTTCCGGTGGCCACCCGGAAGTAGTCCCATTCTGCGCATGCGCACCGAACCCTACACAGTAGCATCACTACAAGGCTCCCCCTCGAGTGCGAAAGTACGACAACAAGAAAATTTGTGGTGGTGCTGCAGAAAACAGATGGCTTGCCGATCCCCCAGAAGACTTGGTACATAATCTCATACAAAACAAGAAAAATTTTAAAAGAAAGTTAAATGTAGATTGTCTTTGAAAGTTTCTTGGGCCAATGCACTGTTCTGCCCGATTTTGTAACATATGGTGTGCTCGGGGCACCCGTTGACGGCGAGGGTGGTTTTGTAGGAGCCGGTGAAGGCAAAGGCGTCTGTGCAGGTGAAGGTGTTTGTGCAGGTGAAGGCGTTTGTGCAGGTGAAGGTGTTGTTAAAGGTGCATAGGTGGGTGTGTCAAGATTGTCATCAAAAGATGAAGACGTCTCAAAATGTGCTTTTTTTAAACGGTTCACGGAAACGGTCTCCGAACGACCATTTATCTCAATCGTGAAAACCTTTGGTGTGCGAGAAAGCACACGGAAGGGTCCTTTATAGGGAGAAACAAGTGGGCCCTTCACAGAGTCGTCCCGAACAAAAACATGCGACCAAGTGTTCATATCCGGTGGAAGATGGGATGGTGGAGATTGCTTTCTGGGAACCATGGGTGGAAGGTTCGAAAAATATGCACGCAGTCTGGTGACATAGGTCGCCGGATCATGGGGCTGGGAAGTGTCTGGCACCAACATCGTACCAGGCAATGCCAGTGTGGTACCATACAGCAGCTCTGCAGCAGAAAACCCCAGGTCTGCCTTGACAGCAGTCCGACAGCCGAGAAGCACAATGGGCCGAAATTCAATCCAGGACTGTGGGTCTGAAGAGGCACGAAGAGCGGCCTTGAGCTGTCTATGGAACCGCTCAACTAATCCATTAGACGCTGGATGGTAGCTTGTAGTGTGGATATGGTGCATACCCAAAATTTGCGACAATTCGCGAAATAGCGAGGCCTCAAACTGACGTCCACAATCAGTTGTCAATCGGGATGGGACTCCGAAGCGAGAAATCCAGTTTGAAACGAAAGCTCGCGCAACAGTCTCAGCAGAAATGTCTGCTATCGGAATGGCTTCTGGCCAGCGGGAGAAGCGATCGACACAAGTTAACAGATAAGAGAACCCGCGACTCACAGGCCATGGTCCAACCGGATCGATGTGGACATGGTGAAAACGGGCCTCCGTGGGTGGAAATTGTCCAAGCAGGGCACGAACGTGCCGTTGAATCTTGGATCGTTGACACTTGGAGCAGGTGCGTGTCCAAGAAGTAATAGTGCGACGCATATTCGGCCAGAAAAACTGAGCAGTGATTAGTTTAAGGGTGGCAGCGATGCCAGGATGTGATAAGGAGTGCAGTGCTTCAAACACTGAGCGTTGATGGTTTTCAGGCACGAGTGGTCTGGGAGAACCAGTGGAAGTATCACAAAGAATGGTGCCTTCGGCTGACAGAAGCGGAAGGTAGGAAAACTGGCAACAGGAGAACTTGGGAGAAGTTAAGTCTAACGACGCCAAAGGTGGCTGCTCCTGCAAGATGGCAGCTAAGTCGATAGCAGCAGGAGACGAAAGGGCGCAAACTGGAAGGCGAGAGAGAGCGTCAGCAGGAACGTTCTCCTTTCCAGGTATGTGTCGAATGTTGCTAGTGAATTGAGAGATAAAATCCAGGTGCCGGAAAGCACGAGGTGAGAGTTTGTCCGTTTTTGAACACAGGGCAAACGTAAGGGGCTTGTGATCTGTATAGATCACAAAATCTTGCCCTTCAAGTTGATGCTGGAAATGACGAACCGATAGATAGATCGCTAGGAGCTCATGATCAAAGGTGCTGTATCGTCGTTCAGCTGGTTGCAGTTGACGGGAAAAGAAAGCTAGAGGTCAAATATGATCATCCACTGTGTGTTGTAACACAGCGCCAATCGCAGTGTCCGATGCGTCTACAGTCAAAGAGAGAGAAGCACCAGGAACTGGATGTGCAAGCAAAGAAACAGAAGCCTGCTCCTTCTTAATGGACTCAAAGGCTGTCACTGCCTCAACAGAGAGGGTGACTTGACTGTCCTTTCTAGGAGAGTCCTTTAATAGCCTGGTGAGAGGTAGTAGCTTATCTGCACAACCGGGAATAAAACGTCTGTAGAAATTGATCATCCCTAGATAATGCCTGAGCTGGTGCAAGGAAGTGGGGGGTGCGATGTGTTGAATGGCATCGACTTTTGACGAGAGAGGGCTGATTCCACTCGAATCAATATGATGGCCTAGAAAATCTAGGGAAGAGCGTCCGAAAACACACTTGTCGGGATTTATACATATACTATAAGCGCGAAGGCGCTGAAAAAGCTGAGAAAGGTGCTGGAGATGACTTTCACGTGTGTCGCTCGCAATGAGTATATCATCGACATAGGCAAACACAAAATCAAGACCGCGGACAACGAAACGCTGGAAAGTGCTAGTAGCATTCCGCAAACGGAAACTCATATACAAAAACTCAAAACACCCAAAGGGGGTAGTGATCACAGTTTTCGGAACGTCGGCTGGGTTGACCGGTATTTGATGGTACACGCGTATAAGGTCGACCTTCGAAAAAATGGTACAACCATGGAGATTTGCCGTAAAGTCCTGGAGATTTCGGATCGGATATCGGTCGGCTATTGTTACGGCATTGAGGCGTCGATAGTCTCCAACCGGGCGAAAATCAGACTCGCCCTTTCGCGCCAAATTAAGGGGAGATGCCCATGGGCTGGTGGAGGGGCGTATAAGGCCAAGTTGAAGCATGTGCTCAAACTCGGCCCTGGCCGTTTTTAGTCGGTCTGGCGCAAGGCGCCGTGGGCGCAAAAATACAGGCGGCCCAGTGGTGGTGATAAAATGGAGGGTCGAGTGGGTAGGCTTTTCCGGTTTAAAGGCAATGTCCACTAGCTCCGGAAATGAAACCAAAAGAGAGTGAAAAGGGTCTCCAGAGGTGGCAACAAAGAATGTCGGGCTAAGGACCGCAGTGGTGGAACTCCCAGTCGGTGTAGAGAGCGACGTCGTGCTATCAAGAAGCCTCCGACGCCTGACATCCACCAATAGATTAAACCTATCCAGGAAATCAGTGCCGAGAATAGGATGCGGGATGTCAGCGATGACGAAAACCCATTGAAAATCTCGACGAAGGTTGATGTCGAGGCGCAGCGAAATCTGACTGTAAGTGGTTATGGGAGACGAGTCAATAGCATGCAAGACAATTGAAGAGCGCTTGGGCTTGTCTGCAGCCAGACGAAGAGGCCAGATGCTGCAACACGAGCCGGTGTCCACCATGAAGAATTTCTTCGACACCAGATCTTTTACAAAGAATGCACGATTTTTGGGAAACGAGATGGAAGAAGGTGACGTGTTCCCCTCCTTTGGATTTAGTTTTCCGAGGGCTGGAAAGTGCATGGCTGGGTACACTGATCTGCCTTTTCGGCATACTTTGAATGGTACCAGCACCAGCCGGAACGAGAAACAGAATTACTCCGACTACGGGAAATAGAGCTACTGCGACTACGACTGCGAGGTTGGCACCCGATTGCACGGCACAGATCATCGATTCTCTGCATAAGCGCATCGATCTTCTCGGCTAGTTTATCGTTCGTCGGAGGTGTCGGAGGGGGCTCTGTACATACGTACAGGCCCCGCGAGGGAAATGGTCGCAAAAACTCTAACACTTTGTCGGCCATCGTGGCGATCTGGTCCACAAACACAGACTCCAGAGCCATGGCCAACATTGTCTGCACGTGGGCAGGCAGCCTGGAAAAAAATATTTTTCATAAGAGCAGCGCGTCCGCTGCGTTGCCGCTGAGCTCCCTTATATGGCGCAGGAACTGGGATGGAGTTCTGTCCCCCAACTGCTCGTCGGCCATCAGCTCATTGAACTGACTTTCCTCCGACCGCGTGTTGCGGCGGAGGATTTCTGCCTTTACTGACGCATATGTGGCGTCAGGGTGGGGACTCATAATGAGATCCCTGACCGATGTGGCGAGCCGGGAGGGCAAACTTGAGTACAGCAGATGTAACTGCTGTTGTGGAGGAATGGTATGCGCGGCAAAATGGGATTCCACCTGGGCAAGCCACAGCCCCGCATCCCCCGTGAATGAAGGCAAACCTGAAGCCATGCTTTTGTCGGAAGGATCGTCTGTCGGAAAGGGGCAGAAGGTATGATCGAGAAATGGAGAGAGAACACATGGAACCGACAAAGCAAATCAAAATTGTGTTTTTGTGTACTGGTGTGTGTACCTCATGGGTAGTAAAACAAGTGTGTGTGTGCACAAAGGAAAACAAAGTACAGAAAGGAAAAAAAAAATAATGTGTGTGTGTTTTCTTTTTTTTTTTTCAGTGTACTGAGTGCGATGAATAAGCTTGTTTGTACCCACCTCGCCGTTCTGAAAGAAAGAAAAAATGAAAAAAATGAATGTTCAGTGCTCTATCTGGCAAAAACCTGTTCGCTGCGTCTTCTGTTCTTTTTTTTTTCAACTTGGGGTCACCAATTGTAACAGGATGGGTTATCGATTCACTGAAAGGGTGTCGATCCGATCCAGTCACATACAAATTTTGTAAGACAATACAGACGAAATCAGGTTGTAGGTAAAAGACAGCAGTTCGTTTATTTATTGCGATGGCGTATGTGTGTCTGATGGGAGAAGGACAGCCTCTGATGTACAGCTTCTTGTTCGTTTTGTTGAAGAGGTTCGATGGTCGTTGGCGGCTAAGTCGGTGAGTTTATCAGAGCCTGCGAAATGTACATCTGATCGCATTGGCTGATTTGCCAGAGAGAGGGATTTGAGTTTGGCGGGCCTAAGGGAACGTTTCCCACACATGCGCATGGGGAAGACTTCCGGTGGCCACCCGGAAGTAGTCCCATTCTGCGCATGCGCGCCGAACCCTACACAGTAGTATCACTACAAGGTGAATACACTCTTCTGTATATATCATCATCATCATCATCATCATTTAGCGTCCGTTTTCCATGCTAGCATGGGTTGGACGGTTCTACTGGGGTCTGTGAAGCCAGAAGGCTTCATCAGGCCCAGTCAAATCTGGCAGTGTTTCTACGGCTGGATGCCCTTCCTAACGCCAACCACTCCGTGAGTGTAGTGGGTGCTTTTTACGTGCCACCCGCACTGGTGCCAGACAGAGCTGGCAAACGGCCACGAACGGATGGTGCTTTTTATGTGCCACCGGCACGAGGGCCAGGCGAGGCTGGCAACGGACACGAAACGGGGCGGTGCTGGCAACGGTCGCGAAACGGAAAGTTCTCTTACATGCCACCGGCACTGGTAACACATCTGCAATTTCCATTGATCGATTTCCATTGATCGATTTCGATTCTGATCCTCACTTGCCTCAATGGGTCTTCACAAGCAGAGTTTCGACATGCCACCGGCACTGGTAACACATCCGCAATTTCCATTGATCGATTTCGATTCTGATCCTCACTTGCCTCAACACGTCTTCACAAGTAGAGTTTTGTGTCCCAAGAAGGGAAGGTATGCATACGTAGGCTGGCTCCATCCCATGTAGAAGGCCATGGGTTGTGGACTCACTTGTCCTGCCGGGTCTTCTCGCGCACAGCACACTTCCAGAGGTCTCGGTCTCTAGTCATTTCCTCAGTGAGACCTAAAGTTCGAAGGTCGTGCTTCACCACCTCGTCCCAGGTTTTCCTGGGTCTGCCTCTTCCACAGGTTCCCTCAACCGCTAGGGTGTGGCACTTTTTCACACAACTATCTTCATCCATTCTCGCCACATGACCATACCAGCGCAAACGTCTCTCTTGCACACCACAACTGATGCTTCTTAGGTCCAGCTTTTCTCTCAAGGTACTTACACTCTGCCGAGTGTGAGTACCGGCATTACACATCCATCGGAGCATACTGGCTTCATTTCTAGCGAGCTTACGCATATCCTCAGCAGTCACGGCCCATGTTTCACTGCCATGTAGCATGGCTGTTCGTACACACGCATGAACAGCCATGCTACATGGCAGTGAAACATGGGCCGTGACTGCTGAGGATATGCGTAAGCTCGCTAGAAATGAAGCCAGTATGCTCCGATGGATGTGTAATGCCGGTACTCACACTCGGCAGAGTGTAAGTACCTTGAGAGAAAAGCTGGACCTAAGAAGCATCAGTTGTGGTGTGCAAGAGAGACGTTTGCGCTGGTATGGTCATATATATATATATATATATATATATATATATATATATATATATATATAC
Source organism: Octopus sinensis (assembly GCF_006345805.1). Classification (NCBI taxonomy): domain Eukaryota; kingdom Metazoa; phylum Mollusca; class Cephalopoda; order Octopoda; family Octopodidae; genus Octopus; species Octopus sinensis. The sequence continues at coordinate 42,114 of NW_021834342.1, forward strand.
ACACATTCATATATGTACATCTCTGTGCATGTGTGTGTTTATGGTGCACATACATATTTGTGTGTGTGTACATGAGTGTCTACATGTGTGTCTGCATATGCTTGAGGTTCATTCATATAACATTTGCTTCTGTGGAAAATATAAAGAAAAATATTCTTAACAATATATTGTTTGAATCAATGTGCCAAATACTGTAAGACATGACTGAGTAAACCTATGAGAAGAGCAGTGCCCATGACTTTTTTTGATGGTGAAAGAGAGAAAGGAAGGCTCGAATATCAGCCATGTAGAAACTTTATAATGAATTAGTATTGAGCCTGAATACAAGGAGAAATCATGGTTGTCGCTTGTTAACAAAAGGTTAAGTAAAAAAGGAACATTTAATCAGAGAAAGAATGTGTGTGTATTAAACATTCCAAGCATACGGTTTTAAAACCATTTTATAATTATTTTATAGCCCTTTGGTACTGTTTTATAGCCATTTATTCATTATTGCACAAATGGGAGGATTGAATTCTGTTATAAAATGTAAGTTGAGTGCATGTATTGGGTCATCCCCTAAATAAAAGTCATGGGGGGATGGGATAAACTACCTGCATCAACTTGCTATAAAAGCAGGCTGTAATTTTACCTTGTGCGTATTCTTAGTGCAAGTTTTGAACAGTGCAGTTCGATTTTAACAGTTATTTTTTTCAAAGTTATAATGAAAGTGACAAAGGAGCATATTTGGCATATTTTGCTTTAAGAGTTCAACAACGCCATGAAAAGTGTGAGGAATATTAATGCAGTATACAGGGATCAGAGAATAAGCATAAGCCAGTGTCAATGGTGGTGCCAGAAATTCCGAGCTGGAAACCACAGCCTAGAAGACGAACCTTGTCCTAGAAGATCTGTAGAACTCAGCACAGATGTCTTACAAACCCTGGTGGAACAAAATTCCATCATAACTGTTGAGGAACTAGCAGAGAAGCTTGGATTTGGTCACTGAACAATTCATCAACACCTGCATGCCATTGGAAAAGTCTGTAAATTAGGTCAATGGGTTCCTCACAAACTTTCCAAGTCTAATCGCACACAGTGAGTGAATGAGTGTTCTTTGCAGTCACGTCTCACAAATGAACCATTTTTATACTGAATAGTGACTGGTGATGAGAAATGGGTTCTCTATAAAAATGTCAAGCACCAAAGACAGTGGGTGGGGAAAGGAGAAACACTGGCACTCCAGGCTAAAGAAGATCTTCACCCATGTAAAGTGTTGTTATCTGTTTGGTGGGATATCAAAGGTTTAGTCCACTTTGAACTTTTAAACCAAAACCAAATGATAACAAGGGAAATCTACTGTGAGCAGCTTGAGCAGCTTAAGTCAGAAGGAAAATGACCATCTTTGGTTTCAAGATGAAAGGTGTTCTTCCATCAGGATAATGCTTGGTCACATACAGCGAGGATGACATTCCGAAGCAGTTTCCATGGGAAACAATGCTCCACCCACCATATTTGCCGGACATTGCCCTATCAGATTATCATTTATTCTGCAGTCTTCAAATATAAATTCTGTAGACAAGGTCAGAACAGTGCTGGAAGTGTATTCTTTGTCACAGACAAGTACATTTTGGAAGAGGGGCCTTTCAAGTGTACTAGATAGAAGAACAATGTAGAAAATGAAGGAGAGTATATTTTAATATTAAAAAAGAACTTTGTTTACCTTAATTTTGAAAAATAAAAGAAGTATTAAAAAACTGCATTATTTATGGGATGACCCAATATATTATTTGAGGTAGTTCAATGCCCTTTCTACTGCTCACAACTTAACATTAAACTAGCAAGTTTCTCATAATTACTACACTTATTATATTACATATAAACAATGATATAATGGTGAAAGGTGCTTTACATATGGGATATCTGGTTATAGATAGAATAAGAATATCAGGTTGGTGAGCGTGAGATGAGGAAAAGTAATGTGTATCCAACAGATAAATACTGAGTATGATGGCTATAACAAGTTTTCTTCTTTTGAGTATTTGATTGACTGGTCGTCATTGTCATCGTTGTCATCATCATCATTGTCGTCGTCATCATCATCATTTAACACCTGTTGTCTATGCTGGCATGGGTTGCACAGTTTATCTGTTTATATTTACCAGTGATGTTAAACTTACCACTGATGTTATATACTTTGTTGTGGGTTAAGGTTTGAGATAAATCTTTAATTCCAACTGTTTGCTGTAGGTTATGCAATGTATGGTACCAATTCATGTAAAAAATGTCATCATCACTTCCATAGTGAAGTAATTTAATATCTCTCACCTTTACAGCTATCTTGTCCTTAAATTTTGTAAATAATCCATGTTTTTCAGCTTGTTACTGAACCTGAAAAGTAGGAATTCAGTTGGTTAAACAATTAAATGATCATTGAGAAAACAGTGAACTCACCAACCAGATAACAATGAATACACATCCAAATGTTTAAACTACATCATATTTTACAAAAATATTAAATAAAGGTAATTATTTAACTGCTGAGTTCTTAGGGTTATTTTACATCAAATTTATTCAATTTTAAAAGACTACTGAACCTCAGCACACTTCTTGCCATGAAAACTTTCATTACCAGATTAAGGCCTTGAAAGCTGTGTAAACTTACAGTAGTGTACAAACAAGCAAAATCACCATCCTCTGAACAGTTTTCTGCTAGTCATTACAATTGGATAGTTGGGCTTAATGCATAATTATCGTTATTAGACTGATGAAAAAGAAAACTCAGTACATTCAACAGGTATGGCTGTGTAGTAAGAAGTTTGCTTTCCAACCACATAGTTCTAGGTTCAGTTCTGTTGCATGACATCCTGGACAAATGTCTTCTATAGCTTTGAGCTGACCAAAGGCTTGTAAGTGGATTTGGTAAACAGAAACTGAAAGAAGCCCATTGTGTGTGTGTGTGCATGTGTGTGTGTGTGTGTGTGTATGTACGTGCATACATATATGGGTGTATCAATGTGTGTGTTTTTGTGTTTGTCCCCCTTCCTATTGCTTGGAAACTAAACTAGTGTTGGTTTGTTTATGTCCCTGTAACCTAGAGGTTTGGCAAAAGAGACCAATAAAATAAGTACCGGGCTTTAAAAAAATAAGTGCAGAGCTTGATTCATTCAACTAAAACCCTTCAAGGCAGGGCCTCAGTATGTATTTATCTTTCTATCTATCTATCATCATCATCAATATTTGACCCCTGTTTTCTATGCTGGCATGGGTTGGACAGTTTGACAGGAACTGGTCAGCTGGAGAACTGCACCAGGCTCCAATTGTCTGTTTTGACATGGTTTCTACAGCTGGATGCTCTTCCTATTGCCAATCACTTTGCAGAGAGTACTGGGTGCATTTTACATGGCACCATCACCAGTGCTTTTCATGTGGCACCAGCACCAGTGTTATTTATGCGGTGCCAGTACCTAGACCAATGTGTTTTATGTGACACCTTGGTTTCAGGATATTAATTCTGCTGTGGTGGGCAGGTTTTCAAATACAGCAATGCACCACATTTCTTGTTCTTCTTTCATCTCCTTTGTAAGGCTCAGCATTTTGAGATTGGCCTTTGATACTTTATCCTATGTCTTCCTGGATCTCCCTTTTCCTCAACTTTCCTCTGCTTTAATTGATTGGGACTTCTTTATGTCACTGTCCTCATCCATTTGCACCACATGACAAAAACAAGCACAGTCTTCCCTCTTGCACACTGCATATAATTCAGAGAGGTAAAAGCTCTCTGAGCTTTGTCTATCCTATTCTCATTCTTGCAATTACACATTCTGTACAACCTTCTTCACTGCTAATTAGGTCACCTAGGTATAAAAAATGTTTGAGGAAATTAGTTTCCTAGATATTTATGATCTTTATGATGCTTGTACATCTTTCACATATGAACACTACTTTCTCTGTTGACCTTCTTACTATTCCACTGAACCTCTTATGTGTCCATAGCCTGCACTGGTAACACTGAATGGAATTTCTGCCTTCATCTTTCCTACATATTGAGCAGGGCCATTTACCAGAAAGATGAAGGGTCCTGTCCAATATCTTGCATACTAGGACCTTGGTCTTTGTTAAGTTAACTTTAAGACCCTTTGATTCTAGTTTCTGTTTCCACCCCTGGAATTTGTTTTCTAATTCTGTTACAGATTCTGCTATATGGGCAAGATCATCTTCGGTGAAGTAGTCTGCAGAAGGAATTCATAGAGAAGATCCTTCTGAATATCTTTGAGTGCAACATGTGGAGCATATGCAGAGATAAATAATACTGATACATGAAGAAGAAGAAGAAGAAGAAGAAGAAGAAGAAGAAGAAGAAGAAGAAGAAGAAGAAGAAGAAGAAGAAGAAGAAGAAGAAGAAGAAGATGATGAAGGATGAGGTTAAGGACGAAGAGGAGAGTGAGGATGATAGAAAAGAACGAGAGGATGATGAAATTTTTTTACAATTGTTAATCAGGTTTCTACTTTTAGTGGAAACCATTTCCCATCTCATTGGAAAAGTCACGAATATTACAGCAATCCATTTCTTTTCTATTGATTATTCAATATAAGAAAATACAAAAGCTCAAAATGTTAATTCATTTTCTTAGTTGTTTTATTACATAATGAACACAAAATCTGTTCGTTTTTCGCGATTTTATACTTAACTAACATTGAAATTCGGAGAAGTAAAAGAAATAAATTCTAATACATTAATATTAATAGATAAAGGGTAATTCAATATGTTTCTTGATTAATAGCAAAAAGAGTTTGCATTCATCAAAACATTTTGTCGCACGACTGGTATTATAGCAATTTACAAATGCTCTTGTTATTTCGTTTCAGCACAATATATTAATAATAATTGCGAGTAGGCGGCTTCGTCTTGTTTCGTTTCAGTAACATTTACGTCTGCCACTATAATAATATAGCTTTCGATCTTTCGTTTCGAAACAATTTACTAGTGCTCGTACTGCTCCCATGTCAACAGAGGAGGTGATGCTGAGTAGCTGGAGCTGGCCTATTGGTCTTGTGTCAGCTAGTCTCTGGTAAGATATATTATTTCTATTTCAGTTTCTCGCTATTATATTTGAGTATTTCATCTAACTTTATCTCCCCACTATTTATTCATTTGTCAACCAATATCTGGTTTCCGATTATAGCGTATGGTCAGCAGTAAACTGCCGTAGACATACGCGAATATTTGGGACGATTATAGACTTGTAGGGGACACACCGAAGAGCGTTATATTTACTCATAGAAAGACATAGCAATATAAAAAAAAAAGAGGTGTGTCATTTTTTCTCACAAACCTGTCTTTCTGAAATGTTTATTAAAAACTATCATTAAAATATTTTAGAGCATTGTCTCCCTTTTGAGTAAAAACGATGATCTATAATATGGACCAACGAGTCCTCTAATTAACAGTATACTTAAAAATAGCGCACTTGTTTGCAGCTTTAATTGAACTTTTTATTCAAGGTCCATCACAGCTACAGCTCTAATGCTAACATTAATGCCCCGTTGCACATTATTTGTATCATATCAGATTGTAGTTGTGCAGCAGTGGTGTTCTGTATTCTCGAAAAAATAAGCAAGATTTGGAGCATCGAGGTAGATTGTGCAATGTCTGAGTCTGCAGCATCACTGTCTGCTGCATCACCACTCAACTGCACTATTTCTGCTGCTACAATCTACTACCATTATTGACACCCCTCTCTTCCTCTCTTATCATCATCGTCGTTAACTTCTGTTAACTCAACCACACGGCATTTTATTTTTGCTCCATAATCTCATTTTTTTAATCGGACGAAGGATGTAGTTTTAGTGCTTTAATTTCCACCTTTTATTAATTCACGCGCGTGCGCACACGTACATACACACTCTCTCACACACCTCGCTTAATTCTCATTAATGATTTGTGTTGCAGTTGATATTGTTTAACTGCTTCTATCATCTATTTCACATATGATTAGTCAGAAATTAGAAAAGTAGTTGCATTATGCAGTGTGCAACACGTTTTATTTCGACACGTGCTCCGATTGCATATTTCAGTCAACCTTACCCTTTTGCAACGCAGTAATAATTGTTGACGGTCTGATGAGCAATAAGGATGAGAAGCAGTGATAGTCTGATGAACAATCGAGCTACATTAATTAGTATAAAGCAAAAAATGGATAATGTTTTGCATGCCTCGAAGAGAATTCTAATGTTTGAGACAAAACCGTTCTAAATTTTTAATGAATTCGTTAATCTGTTTAATTCTGTCTTCCCCTGTACTTTTCTATTTCATTTTCTTTCTTTCGGTAATTACCCCCCTCCACTCCCCCTTCACAAAATGTGTATATAAACGCATTATTAATAACGTACACAGACTTACTAAATAGATGCCACAAATTTCCCTTAGTTTCTTTTTCTTGAGATGTTTCTAGTTTGCTATCTACTTGTAATCAGATTATTTCGCGGTTTAGTAAAGAATTTATACATGCTGTTCATATAGGAATGTATGTGTATCTTCCCGCAGATAGATAGATAGATTGTAAAATAGATATAAATGTTGGTTAATTGGTTTATTTCTCCAGTCGCGCTTTGTTTACATCGTATAGAGAGATTCAGAGAGAGTTGACATAAGAGTTGAAGGATGAGCGCACATACCAGGCTTTGTGACAGGCAATGAGTAAAAGAAGGCATACTGTGAGAAAGAATCATAGACACAAGGGAGAGGAGCAGGAGAGAATAACAATAATAAATATTTATCTTCTGTAGATTGATATTTATTTCATCATTTTGTATAAGCATCAAGAAATTCTATGAAAGTTGTTGTGTGTATGCCAAATTTCCAGATATTATCTATAGTGGCGAAAGTATACTTCTAAAGTCACTTGTCATATGATAGGTAATAACACTTGTGTGTGTGTGTATGTATATATTTTATCTTTTACTTGTTTCAGTTATTTGACTGCGGCCATGCTGCAGTACTGCCTTGAAGGGTTTTATTCAAACAAATCGACCTCAGGATTTTTTTTTTTGAAGCCTAGTACTTATTTTATCAGATTCTTTGCTGAACTGCTAAGTTACAGAGACATAAACATACCAGCACTGGTTGTCAAGCAATGTTGAGGGGATACTCCCCCCCTATATTTATATATATATATATAGATATATATATATCTATATATATATATAATATATATATATATATATATACAATGGGCTTCTTTCAGTTTCCATCTACAAAATCCACTCACAAGGCTTTGGTCAGAACCTCTCCCTATGGGTGAAAGATAGATTGTATGATACCTGTGTGCAAACGGCCATGCTATACG
>NW_021834343.1:0-7500 GCF_006345805.1 Octopus sinensis
CTTATCTGACGGCTAGTCATGATGGGTATATTGGGTTTCGTATATTGGGGATCTTTTCCGGCAGTTTTCAACACAATTTCTAGTTAACTAAACACTTTTAAACTTCGTATACTGGTAGAATGTGTCAAAATAAAACATTTTTTCTCTTGACTTTCTTGAGAAAATTGTAATTTGTAAGTTTAACGTAGCTTAATTTTTCGAATTTTAACCAATCCTATGCCCTCTATTGAGCTAAAATACTTTGCTGCGTCTAAAACAGACAACATCCTGTCACTAACCCTAGCCCTCACCCTAACCCTAAATTTTAGTCTTTCGTTTTTTTTTTCTTAATTGTTAAATTAATTTAAGGATAACAATTAAGAAAAAAAAACGAAAGGCTAAAACGAAAGCAATGGAAAATAATTTTAATTTAGCAATTAAGAAAATAAAAACGAAAGGCTTAAACGAAAGCAAAAACTCAAAACAAAACCAAAACGAATAATTTTAGACACACGCGTAACAATTAAATTAATATAAAAATTAAGAAAAAAAACGAAAGACTAAAATTTAGGGTTATGGTTAGGGTTAGGGTGATGGTTAGGGTTAGTGACAGGATGTTGTCTCAGTTTTAGATACAGCAAATGATTTTAGCTCAATAGAGAGCATAGGATTGGTTAAAATTCGAAAAATTAAACTACGTTAAACTTACAAATTACAATTTTCCCAAGAAAGCCAAGAGAAAAAATGTTTTATTTTGACGCATTCTACCAGTATACGAAGTTTAAAAGTGTTTAGTTAACTAGAAATTGTGTTGAAAACTGCCGTTCAAAAGGAAAAGATCCTATATTGGTACACCAGTTTCACTTTGATAGCATGCGTTGCTCTCTCAACAACAACAAAGACAACAACAACAACACAACAACAATAATAATAATAATAATAATATCAAGGGCGTTGCCTGTTCTTCTTTGACTAAAAAGTAACGAATTGGAATAAAAGATTAGTAAATGTCGACTATTGTGTTTACCCTGCTTGAAGAAGGATAATATAATTGTTTCGACAATAAATCATTTAAAGACGCCACCCGAGCTATTTTTTGCATTTAATTGTCTGTAAGAATTTTCTTACAAAGAAATGTATACCCGAATACATACAAATATTTCGGAGGTGTACATGCTAGACAAGAGATTTGATCTGGAACCGTGTGTTGAAGCAAAAACGATAGCAGCGCTATTAACCATTCAATAACACCCAAAAGCCACATGAGAAGGAAATAATTGCCTGACAACAAAGACAAAACATATTAGCAAATGATTTACATTTGAAAAGACAATAAAAGGGAAAGGCTGAAACAAAGTTTCATGACAAAAAACGAGGCGTTTAAAGTTATTCAATAGCAAAGGCAAATGGTAAGTATTTATCTTTCACGCTGCAATCGTTTTTGTTTGAACACACGGTCCCAGATCAAATCGCTTTCGTAGCAAGTATATATCTCCGAAGTATTCGTATATATTTGGGTATATATTCCTTTGTGCCAAAATCATAACAGACAGTTAAATACGAAAAATAGCTCGGGTGGAGTCGCTAAGTGATTTATTGTCGAAACAATTATATATTTTCTTCTTCAACCAGGATAAATACAATTTACTTTGTGAATCTTTTACCTCAATTTGTTACCTCTTAGTCAGAGAGGAACTGGTAATGACCTTGATATTATTATTATTGTTATTGTTGTTGAGAGAGATTGATAAGTAGGTAGATGATAGATAGATAGATAGATAGATAGATAGATAATAGATAGATAGATAGGTACTGCTTTATACTTCAGAATTCAGCTATATTATTCACAACAACGATCCACATAACCTTAAGCAGTAACTTGGTATATACTATGTGCTACGATACTGACATTCTACATCTATATTGAGTACTCTTGTTATTCATCTTTGTAAACTTATATATATATATATATATATATATATATATATATATGCTATATCATATCTTTGAGCTAGAGATAAGCAGTAACAGTACGGAATCGTAAAATATATTTGCCAACTAAATGAGGCGGTCCCATAGAGGATGATGTTACTATTGTTTTTAGCCCCAGGAAAACATCTGCTCCAGCTGGCTAACGACACACTGTCAGTGTCCGATTAGTATTTGCGAGGGGAGGTCATCGCTCCCATCTCTAGCCTACGTGATACACAGAGACCCGGGTTTCTGAGTAGTTACTCGTCTTCAGTGTGTGATAATCACCAGCTAGTGATAAGATCTCATTCCACCCGCTAAATACTATATGCTTTTTCCAATATATATATTATATAGGAGCATGCGCAGCCGAGTAGTAAGAAGTTTTCTTCCAACCACATGGTTCCGGGTTCATTCCCACTGCGTAGCACCTTGGGCAAGTGTCTCCTACTATAACCTCGGGCCGACCAAAGCCTTGTGAGTGGATTTGGTAGACGGAAGCTGTAAGAAGACTGTCGTATATATATATATATGTGTGTTTGTGTCTGTGTGTGTGTCTGTGTGTGTGTGTGTGCGTGTGTGTGTGTGTGTTTGTCTGTGTTTGTTCCTCCACCATCGCTTGACAACCGATGTTGTTTACGATGTTGTGTGTTTACGTTCCCGTAACTTAACGGTTCGAGAAAAAAACCGATAGAACTAGTATTAGGCTTACAAAGAATAAGTCCTGGGGTTCGACTAGGCGACATTCCAGCATGGCCACAGTCAAATGACTGAAACAAGTAAAAGATTAAAAGAATGAAAGAATATGTGTGTGTGTATCTGTGTTTCGGTGTGTCTTTCTGAGTATGCATGTGTGTGTATATATACACGTGTGTGTATATATATACACGTGTGTGTATGCGCCCGGGTATGTATGTTTGTTGGTGTATGTACCTGCAAATATGTGTATGTACGTGTGTATTAAGGTGAAAGTAAGTTATTCATTACGTAAGTAATCGTCTCACCGGCCTCACCAATGGCACCACAGATTGCAAAACGTTGATCTGTTTCAACTGCTAAATTAATATCACACTCAGACATTAATTAAGTTCAGCTTTATCAACTTAAATACGCTAATTAATATCAAACTTTCGAGACTTATTGCTTTCACAGTCCCATATGGTGCGTTCCCTCAACACCAATAAAGTTTTCCAAATTACCGCCGTCGCTGCTGTTTAGTTCTCGGTCAGTTCTGATTGAGAAGACCAATGAGAATAGGCGTTCAAGATTTGACCGTTCCGTCTTAACTTTTTGGAAACAGCGTACACTAGACATCATCACTAAATTTGACCTTTCTTCTAAGAATTAGTGTTTGACATGAGATTAATTTGATTGTTATATATAGTATAATCAATAATATAAATGCGCCCTTTTGAAGCCTAGCCAGGCTCATGGGCTCGGTTTCCCGGTTTCAATGGCGTATGTGTTACCCAGTTGGGCGGGACGCCAGTCCATCGCAGCGTTACTCATTTTTGCCAGCTGAGTGGACTGGAGCAACGTGAAATGAAGTGTTTTTCTCAAGAACACAACGCGTCGCCCGGTCCAGGAATCGAAACCACAATCTTACGATCATGATGCTGACACCCTAACCACTAAACCACGCGCCTCCACTATATATAGTATGTTACGTGATAACGTAATAGCTTCCTTATTGGCCCCAAATCTTCAAGGTTTTATTTAGCCGGATAAGGAATCTTCTACATGGCACACAATCTTCCAGAAATGGAACGAAAATTTGTCTCAATCTTCATCCTTTATCGTATATTATAAAAGAGAAGCTGATCTCCGTGAATCTATCAGTAACAACATCTGTCTATAGAGAAGGAATAAGGGGGGGAGAAAAGTCGTTGAGAGGGACATACAGTAAGAGAGAGAGAGAGAAGGTGTGTGTGGAAGTTAGATAAATTGGTTGTGTTGTCACCTTAGTAACTAACAATTTACTAAAGTAACTAACAAGTTTTAAGTGTTAGTACCTAACGAGTTTTAAGTGCAAGTTTGTCGACAAAACACAATGCAGGCTTAAAAAAAAAAGACTATATATATATATATATATATAATATTAGGGAGTAAATCCAAACTTACAGGGAAAAATTAGATTTAGGATTAAATCCAATTTTACAGTATAAATATATATATTTATGATATATAATTATATATATATATAATATTATAATATATATTTATAATATCTCTAATTTAATATATGTATATTTTGGTTGTGTGTGTGTATGAGTGTTTGTGTGTGTATGTGTGAGTTTGTGTGTGTGTGTGTGTGTTGTGTGTGTGTGTGTGTGTGTGTGTGTGTGTGTGTTTCAATATATATAAAAAGCAATATAGACTTTAAAAAAGGATTCTCACTCTGAACAATTTATGAAAGTACGTGCATGATTAAAAATATTTTTATTGGCACCGTGGTAACGGATAACGATCTAGTTTTATAAAGGCAGAAGGTCGTATTTTGATAATTTGGCTGTGAGAGCAAGTACTTGACTGGCTCTCTATTTTATCAACTCCGTAAGGATGAAAGGCAAAGACCCCCGACAGAGTTTTAATTCAGAACGTAAAGAGCAGAAAGAAATACCCTTTCTAATATAAGAACAAGGCCTGGACTTTTGGAGATGTTCACTCGATTACATCGATCCCTGTACTCATCTGGTACTTATTTTATCGACCCCGAAAGGATGAAAAGCACAGCGACCTTGGCGGAATACAGCCTTTAAAAATACCACTAAGGCGCAGGAGTGGCTGTGTGATAAGAAGCTTGCTTCCCAACCACATGATTCCGTGTTCAGTCTCTCTGCGTGGCACCTTGGGCAAGTGTCTTCTACTAAAGCCTCGGACCGACCAAATCTTTGTGAGTGGATTTTTGAAGACGGAAACTGAAAGAAGCCCGTCGTATATATATATATATATATTATATATATATAATATATATATACATATATACAAAATTTAGAGGAATGACCACTAAAGTGGACACTCTATATGCTAAACATAGACGTCAAATCGCCATTATCATGAAGAATGTGTTCTCAAGAAAAATCTCAGCAAAAAGCCAAAATGTAAAAATAAGCAAGGCAAATGAAAATATACGAAATAAAAAACTATTACCAATGTACCATTGGTTTCACTTGTTAATATTTCCGTATATGAACACACAAATATCTGCAAGATCATCAGCATAGTCTGCCGCTTACAAAGCATAAATTCCAGAACTAGATACAGAACACTCAACCTCTAAATTTTGTATGTAACACAATTTTTAATCTTCGGATTTTTTAAAATATGCTAAGCCACTGGATTTAATTGATTAATATCAATTTCTACCTTTAATATTTAATTATACATACACACACACACACACACATATATATATATATATATATATATATATATATATATATATATATAATGTATGTATGTATTATGTATTTGTTGTATCTGTATTTCTCTCTCCCCACCGATGTGGTGGTTTTTACGTCCCCGTAACTTAGCGGTGCGACAAAAGAGTCCGATAGAAGAAGCACTAGGCTTACAAAGACTAAGTCCTTGGATCGATTAGTTCGACTAGAGACGGTGCTCCAGAATGGCGGCATTGAAATGACTGAAACAAGTAAAAGAGTAAAAGAGTAAGTATTTTATTCTGGCACAGTAACGATTCTGCCAGCTCACCGCTATGAGGCGTACTTAGATAATGCAATCTTAGATACAATATGGCTGACAAAAAAAAATACACCTGGATTCTTGAGACTGGAAACCGATTACTCATATGACATGATTTGTGGAGTTTGTCGCTATCTGCGGACTTCCGTTTCTTGTGGACATTCTGAACAGTTCCATCTGCTTCAAACGTTTCTCTAATTCGAGTTATGGTACATTGCGTTGATGGATCTCTTTCAAACTCTCCACTAAACCGTCCTTGCACTTCGACTACACTTTCATACTTACAGTAGCACTTTAGAATAAATTAAATTTGTTCAAAGCTTTATCAGGTTACCTTCATTATTTATAATAGGTTAAATCTACAAAGAAATGTAAACTGAGTTATCAGCTGTTAAAGCGTGTATACATTTTTGGGAGGGAAGGAGACATCATGTAGGTAGGTAGGTAGATAGATAGATAGATAGATAGATAGATAGATAGATAGATAGATAGATAGATAGATAGGTAGGTAGGTAGGTAGATAGATAGATAGATAGATAGATAGATAGATAGATAGATAGATAGATAGAACCAAATAAGTATGTATATATACACACCCTGGATACGAGCTTGCTAGTGAATGTGTATATAATTGTGTGTACAGTATTATAAATCATGATGGATACACAGTGGGGTTTCTGTTTATTGGTCGACATTAAACTAATCAATGACGTCAGACCCAAGGGGTGTACATAAACAAAATGTATTTAGATGTAGGTGTATAAATAATCAACTGCAAGCAACGCTTAACTTAATTTTAATTCCCCCGAATTCAGTATAATTACTATTCCAAAGAGCTTTCGTCGGTGGCGCGTGTCATGGTGCTGTTAATGGTTGCTCTCAGTGTGTGTGGGTGGGGCTATTTGTTGTTCGTAAGAATTTGTAGCGTTGTTGTGTTCTTGGTCATAGCTGTGATGTCCCTAGTGACGGTTGTGATGTCGTATTGTGATGGTGACGTTGTTGCAGATAGTTCGTTGCTGTGACGTTCTAAGTGACGGTTGTGAGGTTGTGAGGTTTAAGGCGGCGAGCTGGCAGAATCGTTAGCACGCCGGGCGAAATGCGTAGCCGTATTTCGTCTGCCGTTACGATCTGAGTTCAAATTCCGCCGAGGTCGACTTTGCCTTTCATCCTTTCGGGGTCGATAAATTAAGTAACCAGTTACGCACTGGAGTCGATGTAATCGACTTAATACCTATGTCTTTCCTGTGTTGTCCCCTCTTGTTTAGCCCCTTGTGGGTAGTAAAGAAATAGGTATTTCGTCTGCCGTTACGTTGTGAGTTCAAATTCCGCCGAGGTAGACTTTGCTTTCATCCTTTCGGGGTCGATAAATTAAGTACCAGTTACGCACTGGGGTCGATGTAATCGACTTAATACCTATGTCTGTCTTTGTTTGTCCCCCTCTGTGTTTAGCCCCTTGTGAGTAATAAAGAAATAGGTTGTGAGGTTGGTGATGGTTGTAATGCTTTTAAAAATAGTCTTGGTGTTGTGATGTTGTTGAAGGTAGTTGTGATGTGAGGTGATGTTGTGAGTGATGCTGTAGGTGTTGATGGTGACGGACAGACTGATGTTGATGATGGCGATAAAGCTTGTAACAGAGTTTGTTGTTAGTGGTGCGTGTAGTGTGGAGGTGCCAGTTGTGGTGGTGATACAGTTGTGGTGCTAGTCGTGATAGTGGTGCTGGTGGTAATGGTGGTGAGAGTAGCTCTGGCAGTGCTAGCTATGGAAGTTGCAATCGCAGCTGTGTCAGTGGTTATTTCTAAAGAATCTGATTGTACTGAGGGTAGCTGAAATCATGGTGGTGGTGATGGT
>NW_021834343.1:12500-17500 GCF_006345805.1 Octopus sinensis
TGAGTCGACTACATCCACCTCAGTGCGAAACTGGTACTTATTTAATCGACCCCGAAAGGATGAATTTGAACTTAGAACGTAAGCATTTCGCAGAATTTGAACTCAAAACATAAGCATTTCGTCCGGTGTGCTAGCGATTCTTATTTCTTTATTGCCCACAAGAGGGGACAAACAAGGACAGACAAAGAGATTAAGTCGATTACATCGCCCCCAGTGCGTAACTGGTACTTAATTTATTGACCCCGAAAGGATGAAATGCAAAGTCCACCTCGGCAGAATTTGAACTCAGAACGTAACGGCAGACGAAATACCTATTTCTTTACTACCCACAAGGGGCTAAACACAGAGGAGACAAACAAGGACAGACAAACGGATTAAGTCGATTATATCGACCCCAGTGCGTAGCTGGTACTTAATTTATCGACCCCGAAAGGATGAAAAGCAAAGTCGACCTCGGCGGAATTTGAACTCAGAACGTAACGGCAGACGAAATACGGCTACGCATTTCGCCCGGCGTGCTAACGATTCTGCCAGCTCACTACCCTAGGTACTGTTTATATTGCTCTGCATTTTGTTCCTGCTATTGTTACTATTATTGTTGAGCTTCTATTGGAACTGATTGAGCAAGCCCACGACCAAAATCATTTTTTATGGTGGGGTGGGTTATAACCAGAATGACGCTGTCCAACAAGTCCTTTCTCCTCTTGTGATATTTCCGGCAGACAGAACGGTGCGTTGAGAAGGGATTTCTATGTTAATTTTAGTATTACGAGGTGGAAGCGCTAAGTATTGAAGTGTATAAATACAATGTTATTACCTATTCAAATACGCCTGTGACAGGTTCGACCTCGTAAACAAGCCATTTACTGTGGCTTGCCATGGAGAAAATTTCTGGCTGTAGACAAAAGGTGTGTTGCTTGTTCCTTCTCGAACTATGCCTGGCTCATAGGACCGGTTTCCCGGTTTCCTTGACGTATAGGTTCTCCACCTGGACGGGACGCCGATCCGTCGCAGGTGAGCTGCAAAATGCAGGAGGAAAGAGTGTGAGAAAGTTGTAGCCAAAGAGTCAGCAGCGGTTCACCATTACCTTCTGCCGGAGCTGCGTGGAGCTTAGGTGTTTCGCTCATAAACACACATCGCCCGGTCTGAGATTCGAACCCGCGATCCCTCGACCGTGAGTCCGCTGCTCTAACCCTTAGGCCATGTTCCTCCACTGACAAAAAGTGTAAACACACATAAATCACTTCGCAGTGTGTGATGCATTTCGGAGTGGTTTTCTCCTCTTCAGTGATAGACACAGGAAATACATTATGAGTTCGAACGTGTCACTGGCATATTCAAACTGATAATAACTTCGTATTTATACGCGTCACTGCTTAATGCTCCACTCTCCGTAACTTATTTACGGTCAGACGCCGATACCATCCGACGTAAAAGAGATTGTCTCTCTCTCTCTCTCTCTCTCATCAGCTCGTAGCGCCACGGTCCGGTTTCTGTAACTGAAGAGGAGATAACTCCGAAATGTTTGCATCCCATAGTCTGGACAGGTGTTGCTACGAGCTGATTTAGGTGTATTTACAGCTATTTGTCTTCAGCGAAAATTTTCCTCTATGACAAAACACAGTGAATGGCTTGTTTACGAGTTCGAACCTGCCATTGGTAATAAATTGCATTCATTTTTAATATGTCCACTGAACCTATACAGGCCCCATCGTTACCTCCGGAATGATTTTACTCCCAGCATAAAAACTTTATTATAATTTAGGATCAGATTAAACACAGAAACACACACACACACTCATACACACACACACACACGCACGCACACACACGCACACACACACACACACACACACATCACACACACACACACACACACACACACACACACACACACACACACACACACACACACACACACACACACACACAAACATGCCTGCACGCACGGGTAGCTTTTAACTTTTACTGTCTGAAGGGTTTTTAAACCCGGTATTTACACACTATTATTTGTGTTATGCATACATACATACATACATACATAAGCGCACGCGCATTAGGTGATTGAGATTCTCTATCATTCAATGGTGAGTATTCAGTTGTTCAATGAACTGAAGTATAACTTACTCCTAAATTAACGTGCTAGTGGCTGAGTATTCCAAAGACGGCATGTACCCTTAACGTAATTCTCAGATAGAGTCACCAAAGCAGTGTGGGTGACAAGGATCTAGCTTTTGAATTACAGGTTTTATCCACCTACCGAGCTTCTATACAGTTTCCCCACAAAAGTATGGGTCGACCTGAGGTTATAGAAAATTACATTAGTTGCCCAAGGTGCCACGCAGTGCAACTGAACTCCGAACCTCTTCCTCAGCAAAGCCTTTGATCGTGTTTAATATGCAAGTGTCCTGTCAGAACCCTTCATCTACAAATATCCTGTTAGAACTCTCCACTCATCTCTCAACTTTTGAATTCGTAGCTTCCAAACATATCGTACCATTATGTGCCGACTAAGCTCTTTCTGTTTCACTCTGAAGAAACTCTGGAGTTTGTGGAGACGCGTGGCTTAATGTGTAGGGTGTTGGACTCATGATCGTAAGATTGTGGTTTCGATTCCCGGACCGAGCTATGCATTGTGTTCTTGAGCAATGTACTTCATTTCACGTTGCTCCAGTCCACTCAGCTGGCAAAAAAAAAGAGTAATCTTGCGACAGACAGACGTCCCGTCTAGGTGGGACGCCATGAAACCGGGAAGCCGACCCTTATGAGTCAGTATAACTCGAGAAGGAAACTTTAGCTTTCACTGTAATTTTTTCCAGGGTTCGATTCTCTGCTCTGCTCTCTTTTTCCTAAACATCAATGACAAACATGTTACAACATTCAACAGTGTCCCCTTTTATGCAGATAATATGACATCTACCGCATGCATCAAAAACACACAACTAAGACACTACACGTCAAACGTACATTGAATCCATAAATGGAGAGCTTGAGAGCACCATTCAGAAGAACCATGCTAGTCTTGTCTTTTGAAACGGCAAAAAAAAAACAAAAAAACATTCAGGCATTACTCATACCAAGAAAACACCACTCAGTACTCCACCATTAAACATAATAAGCACTCGATCTTCAGTTTTGCTTACGTTCCAAATACCGGCCAGCTTCACTGGAGTTCGTTCTGAGCAAAACCACATTCTAAGCGTTACTAACATCGCATCCCAAAGACAAGCTCTTACCTTCAGAGCCAGAAGCTATTTTAAACCAACAGGGGCTCCTGTCAATCTACAAGGCTCAATTAAATCCTAGGTCCAACGAGGAATACTGCGAGCACACATGGGACGGTGCTACCGCAGCACTTCGTAACATCATGGATAGCATCTAGATAAGTGTCAGGGATGCTGACTGGCGTTCAAGTACTAACGGATACACTCTTACTTCTGATCCGTGGAGGCGCAATGGCTCAGTGGTTAGGGCAGCGGACTCGCGGTCGGAGGATCGCGGTTTCGATTCCCAGACCGGGCATTGTGAGCGTTTATTGAGCGAAAACACCTAAAGCTCCACGACGCTCCGGCAAGGGTTGGTGGTGAACCCTGCTGTACTCTTTCACCACAACTTTCACTCGCTCTTTCTTTCTGTTTCTCTTGTACCTGTATTTCAAAGGGCCAGCCTTGTCACACTCTGTGTCACGCTGAATCTCCTCGAGAACTACGTTAAGGGTACACGTGTCTGTGGAGTGCTCAGCCACTTGCACGTTAATATCACGAGCAAGCTGTTCCGTTGATCGTATCAGCTGGGACCCTCATCGTCGCAACCGACGGAGT
The DNA here is from genome assembly GCF_006345805.1 of Octopus sinensis. Taxonomy (NCBI): domain Eukaryota; kingdom Metazoa; phylum Mollusca; class Cephalopoda; order Octopoda; family Octopodidae; genus Octopus; species Octopus sinensis. The sequence continues at coordinate 16,322 of NW_021834343.1, forward strand.
GCTCCTACTTCTGATCCGATGGCATGCTGTCATCTAACTTTTGCTTTTTGCTTTTTATCTTTTCTGCTATCGCTATTATAATAGCATCTGTTTCTCAGATTTCGGTGGGGTTGTGCCTCAACCACTCAAGCAGCCTACGGCCTATACGTCTTCACACAAGGATTACTGTGTCCAACCCTTCGTTCCCAGAATATCACCGCCCCTCCCTGAAATTTGTTTTACCTGCAGCGTTTTAACTGAAATAATTATCAACACTAATCTCAATAATGGTAATATGTGTGTGTGGGGGGGGGTTCCGTCTCTGCGTAAGTGTGCGTGTGTGGTTGTGTTAGCCTGCGCGCGCACATGTTTACATTTATTTGCTTCAATCATTGCACGGTAACAATATGGCACCGCCTTGAAGTGTTTTAGCCCAACAAATCGACCGCAGTACTTATTTTTTAAGTGTTACATATGCTATCGATCACCCTTCTGCCCAACCGCTAAGTTACGAAAATGTAAACAATCTAACACTTTTTATGAATCAGTGGAGACAAGAACAAACACAAACACACATACATACACACATATATGTATGCACAAAGGCGGCGAGCTGGCAGAAACGTTAGCACGCCGGGCGAAATGTTTTGCGGTATTTCGTCTGCCGTTACGTTCTGAGTTCAAATTCCGCCGAGGTCAACTTTGCCTTTCATCCTTTTGGGGTCGATTAAATAAGTACCAGTTACGCACTGGGGTTGATATAATTGACTTAATCCGTTTGTCTGTCCTGGTTTGTTCCTTCTGTGTTTAGCCCTTTCTGGGCAGTAAAGAAATATGTATTTCGCCTGTACGTTCTGAGTTCAAATTCCGCCGAAGTCGACTTTGCATTTCATCTTTTCGTGATCGATAAATTAAGTACCAGTTGCGTACTGGTGTCGATCTAATCGACTGGCCCTCTCCCCAAAACTTTAGAACATTGTGCCTAGAATAGAAAAGCATATATGTATACTCAGACATATATATATATATGTATATGTATGTATGTATGTACATATATATGTATGTATATGTATATGTATGTATGTATATGTATATGTATGTATATGTAATTATATACGTATATGTATATATATATACATATATCTATATATAAATATATGTATGTATATTTATATATATACATGAGTGTGTGTGTGTGTG
>NW_021834343.1:22500-27500 GCF_006345805.1 Octopus sinensis
GTATGTGTGTGTGTTTGTGTGTGTGTGTGTATAATATATGCAGATTTAAAGAGCTACACATTCATTATATGGCTTACCCGCTGGCTGAGAGCAAACATGATGGCTTTTGGCTGACATATAAACATGTGTAATGAATCTGTGACTTTTAAATTTCCCCATACGTGTTTGTGTGTGAGCGTGTGCTACTGCGTGTGTACATGTATATTCCCGTATATTCATGCATATATATACACATACACATACATGCGCATATATATATATATATATATATATATATATATATAGTTTTTCTAGCAAAAACTGTCTGATGAACGGCAACGAGAAACTCAGAGTAACAGATTTTGTTGAATTTTCTGCTGCTTTAATTAAAGTATATATATATATATATATATATATATATATATATATACATACACACACCTACGTGTGTGCGTGTGTGTACAGTCGCATACATACTAAACACACAAAACTTACATATACAAATGTATATTTGCTTTGCCAGACATTTATACTATATGTCCTGACTGAAAGTAAAATATAAGTTTTGAATTCGATAAACAGAAATTCACCATGCAACGTTGTGCTTACGATTTCAATCCTATTGTGCAACAAGCGTTTTCATCCATAGCCTAAGGTATGACAGTAATACTCGGTGGACAGAAATTATTGGGAGACAATCCTACTCCTTTTCATTTGTGGTGTACTTAATACGCCTCGGAAATCAACGCCTCCACACCATCCTTGTATGTAGTGGAATTCATTCAGCACCATGCTTTTACACAACGTCTGCAGACTGAGGATAATATTTTCCTATCAGTTTCAGTTTCAAATGTTTCAAATGGTCAAAACTATTGTTCAAAACTGTACAAAAAGAAATTCAAAAGAGCGAGACAGGTAAGATTAAAAACATACATGGAGTATTAGTTTGACACTCAGGTAAAATGGAAGAGGTTTTTGACGTTTCGAGGAGAGAAAACAGATGGAGAGAGAGAGAGAGAGAGAGAGAGAGAAAGGGAGAGAGAGAGAGAGAAAGAAATAACATGGAGAGAAAATAACGTTTCCCCAAATTGAAAAAATTAAGATATTAAGATATATTCTTAACATAAAAATATGCGGTACTTAACTCCCATTGCTGAACACAACATTTACGTGTGTGCGTGTGCGTGTGCGTGTGTGCATGTGTGTGTGTGTGTGTGTATGTGTGTGTGTATGTGTCTGTGTCTGTGTATAGATAGGTAGATAGATATTATCATTAATAATAATAATAATAATAATAATAATAATAATAATAATAATAATAATAATAATAATAGTAATAATAATAATAATAAATAATAATAATAACAATACTATAAGTGGCCAGCATGCCTTAAAGCCAACGCACATACATAAGTGTGTGTCACTGTATGCGTGAGTGTGTATGGGGCTGTACCAGTAAGCCTCATACATTAACATACATTTCAACCACTCAGCAACAGTAATTAAACAAATTGTTAACAAAAATCGCAGGCGCGTCTACAATTCAACCGCCGACAAAGAGAGACACTTTCGAAAAAGCAACCCCAAACTAAACTGTTACATTAGAAAGGTCCAACTTTAAAAATAGTATATACTACATTAAACTAAATGTAAATAGACCAAGAAGACGCAGACAGAGAAAAATTGTATGGTTTAACCCACCTTATAGCATGAATGTCGCAACTAACATAGCTAGGAAATTCTTAAAATTAATAGACAACTACTTTTTCCACATTCACACAAAGACCATAAGATCTTCAACAGGGATATTGCTAAAGTAAGTTATAGTTGCCTCTCCAAAATAGCGTCAATAATACTCAATCACAATAAATATAAACACCCCGGAAAGACCATACAACTGTAGATACTCAAACCACTGCCTTCTAAACTACAACTATCTTGAGAAAGGTCTTGTATAGATGGTCAAAATCACGGATTCCGATGGAGTAGCAAATATGTAAATCGGAATGATGGCCAACTCGTTCAAGGAAAAGTATACACAACACTTGACGTCATTCAGAACAGAAATTTTAAAAAAAAACATGCAACATCCCTGTCAGATATAATATGGACGTTGAAAGAAGGTAGAATAAGCAATCCCCAGATAGAACAGAAAATTATTGCTAAAGCCAAAAAATACAGAGGACGGAGTACCAAATGTGAACTCTGTATTACTGAAAAAGTAAACATTATACACTCAACAGATAACACCCTAAACATTAGAGATTAAATTTTCTCCCCCTGCATCCACAAGCAATATTTTGCACTTAAATACTTCATAGAGGAACCAACATCTGCAGTGCTAATCCCACCAGAATAGCCTGTTTCCTAACGCTAAATCTGAACACATATAGCACATAAACTCCACATGCAGAAAAAATATACGCCAATGACGAACTACCTCAGCACACGAGTATAAGAACGCCACACCCAGAACAAAAACAAGATATTACAAACAAACTGACCACACAGCAGTTTGCCAAATCACAATTCCATGGAAGATAAACATTAAAAGGATGCCACTCAAGCGTAACGTCCCTTGATTCATTGTTTTATTTTCGAGAATCCCCGCGAACTAAACGAGACTCTGTTTTCCAAAATGGCAGCGAACACTTTTCTCCGTGTGGTTGGCTTAAAACATTGTTATGAAACTAGGATGTATTCTTACATTTCTTAACATGAAAATAAATGGTAGCCTTAATTCACAAATAAAGAAACTGTATCCACCAATGCAGTGTTGAGCACTCATTTTCATCGTTCGACATTTACGTATATATATATATATATATATATATATATAATAACAATTCAATAAATAAAACATATGCATACATACATACATATATGTACATACCTACATCTATATGTATATATACAGGCATATATGAGTACAGGACACCACAAATAAACGTAAAACACAACGAGAAACGAAAACATAAAATCAAACAAGGAAACGGACTTTTTTAACAACGAAAAAACAGAGTACAAGACAAATAATACAAGGAACATTCCCCTTCTTCAGCTGCCCCTGTTTCGACTCAATGCGTGTTTCGTGCTAAAGGTAGTCCTACCCAATATTAAAATAAATTTGTTTGAAATTTTAAGGTGTTTCCATTATTTTGTCCAACCCCTGTGTGCGTTTCTTTACGTGTTTATCGTTTCTTATCTGCTGCGCGTAAAAAGAAAAAAAAAACAGAGAATTGTGGGGAGAAAAAGAGGGTGGGAGAAACAATGCGAGAGAAACAGAGAAAAAGGTGTGAGAAAGAAAGAAATGAGAGAAGGAAGGAGAAAGAATTTCATATTTAAAAGACGTCACATACCGTGAAATGTAGAAACAGAAATCCAATTATCCAACTTCCGGTCGAAAACAAAGAGAAGAGAAGAAAGAGAGAAGGAAGGAAGAAAAGATAGATAAAAGGAATAGGGGGGAAAAAAGAAAGAACGGAAGTAAATAAAAACGTTGAAATAAAATTTGAGAGAAGTTGAAAGAAAAGAAGTAGAAAAGGATAAAAAATGAGAGAGAGAGAGAGTTAGTGAGAGTGAGAGAGAGAGCGAGAGAGAGAGAGGTGGAGAAGGAAGGAAGGGAGGAAGGAAGGAAAGAAGGAAGGAAGGAAGGAAGGAAGGAAGGATGGAAGGAAGGAAAGAAGGAATAATGAAAGAAGGAAATAAAGGAAAAGAAAGAAAAAGAAAGAAAAAAAGAAAGAAAGAGAGAAAGATAGGAAAGGGAAAGAAGAAAGGAAGAGAGAAAGAAAGGAAAGGGAAAGAAGGAAGGAAGAGAGGAAAGAAGGAAGGAAGGAAGGAAGGAGAAAGAAAGAAAGAATGAAAGAAAAGGGAAAGAAAAAGGGAAGGAAGGACAAAGAAAGAAAGAAGGAAAGAGAAAAAAAGAAAGAAAAAACGAAGGAAGGGAAAGGAATGGCGAAGGAAAATAAGAGACGCACTGGGGATTTGAGTTGGGTCGCATAAGGGTGGCGTGAAGGTATAGAGATTTTATTCGGGGCTCTTCGGAGGCACAAATCCGTAAACACCATCGAGATATTTGGCATCTCCGTTTTTATCTTCTGTCTTTCTTTCTATTTTTTTTTTTTTTTTTTTACGGGGTTGCTGTTTCCATTGTTAAGGGGACGTTTGTTGACTATTCCTTATTGAACACCCTGCCCTATCCAGCACACACGTGCAGACAAGTACGCACACATATTTATACATTAACACACCCTCTATTTTGTAGTACATCACCATCGGAACCATGGTCATTATCACACCGACATCATCATCAGCGTCATCATCATGTTCAGCATTGCCATCATCATCATCATCATCATCATGCTCATCAAAGTCGCCGTCGTCATCATCATCATCATATTCATCATCGTCATTACCATCATCATCATCATCATCATCATCATCACCATCAGCGTCATCATTGTCTTCGTAATCACAAACATGTTGACATCCTCATCATCAAAATCGTTGTCGTCGTCGTCATCACCACCACCACCATCACCACCACCATAATTATCAACATACTCGCCAACACCATTATTGTGATGCGGGCGAATTCTGAAGAAGAATATCCTGTCCTCTCCTCGAATTTCGTTTTGAATAAAATAAAAAAACAGTAACAACCACACACACACACAGACGCAGAAACATGCGCGCGCACGCATATGCACACACACTCACACACACAAACATCCACACACGCACATACAAAGATGCATAGAAACACCGACATTATACGTAGATACCGAAACAGAAGCGCATACATATTTATAAGCATACACATACTTACATATATACCTACACGCACGCAGACGCACACACGCACACACACACACAAACACTCACACACAAGCACAAGCACGCATGCACACGCACACACACACACACACTCATACACACACACTCGCATACACACATACATAAAAGAGCGCAAAAGAAGAATACTGCAAACATCCGTACGAACGTCTTATCTAAACTTCAGA